>NW_026647978.1:0-63880 GCF_950295315.1 Erinaceus europaeus
TTCTTGATGGGCCTTTTGCACATTTCTCCTAAAATAAAGCTTGAAAGGGATCTTAACTACTCTTTATTACTTTGAAGGAGGAGGGGCAGAAGCAAGTCAGAGGCAGTGAGTCCTTGGCTGCTGTTTGTTCATCTCTCAGATTCAGTTTTAGCAGATTAGCTGCCTGGCAGAGCACTGACAATTACTATCTTCCTTCAATCAAAAAAGAAACCTTCAGGGAGTCGGGCGGTAGCACAGTGGGTTAAGTGCACAAGGCGCAAAGTGCATGGACCTGGTAAGGATTTCCCGTTGGAGTCCCCGGCTCCCCACCTGCAGGGGAGTCGCTTCACAGGCGGTGGAAGCAGGTCTGCCAGGTGTCCTGTCCTTTCTCTCCCCCTCTCTGTCTTCCCCTCCTCTCTTCATTTTTCTCTGTCCTAACCAACAACGACGACACCAGCAACAATAATAATTACAACAATAAAATAACAGGGGCAATAAAAGGAATACATAAATATTTTTTTTTAAAAAAGACCCATCTGAGGTCAGCTTCAACCCATGCACCTGTCAGACTGAGCTGTCCTTTTTGAGTCCTGGTTTTGGATATATGGTTCTGAGGATAAATCCTCTCTGAACTTCAGGACCTCAGGGTCTTGTTTTTCCTCATCCAGTCCAACCTGCCTCAAAATGCTGATGGCATATTATCTTGTGGGAGCAAGAAGCTACATCACGTGGGAATTGCACACGCCTGGCCCAGGGTCCAGAGACGCTGAATGGAATTCCAAGAGAAGGGGACTCATTGCAGGCTTAGCGGTTGCTTCATCATATAAGTGAGTGAGCAGGGTCAATGATAAAAAGTAGTTAAAAATAGTATACCAGCCATAGAACGGCAGCTGCTTCGCTTCTGGCCCTCACATCTCATCCGCTGGCACTTCCGTGGGGGCCCTCACAGCAGAGATACGCGTAGGACTGGCCTCTCGTGTTAACTCTAGTGGCTACAAAAGGGAAAAGACCAGGAGAGCATTTAGTCAGAAATGATCCGTTTATTGTACAGAAGGCAGGCTTTAAGTAGCAGAAGGGAACAAAGGACATTTTCACATGTGACAATAATGATGCGTTTTTAAAGGTCAGAACCCTCATGGTGAAGGATCTAAGGAATGAAAAGAAATTGATAGAGGTAGAGGAAAGTTCAGGAATGATTAATGGCTATTGGGTGAGAGAGTCAATTAGCTGAAGGTATTTAGAAAAACATGTTAATTATACCAGCAAGGGAGGGCAGACAGGAGCCTTTTGGTCAAGGCAGAATATTGATGTGCGGAGTACATGTCATCAAGGAATGAGGAAATGGGGGAGTGGGCCTTACTCTTATTCTACTGACAGGGTGGGATGATGGAATATAGTTTGTATGCGATCAAAGATGGTGAACTTGTAGTAAACTTTAAGCAGGCAACCATTTGGTTTGTAGCAAGGGAATGAGTTAAGTGTTAGGGGGTGTAGGTTCTTGAGAATGCTTAGGAGACTGAAAAAGAGGAAACTGAATCAGGAAAGCTTTCCTTCCATGCTCGACCCCTGAAAAAGAAGAGGCTGACAGTAGGGTATCTTTTCAGACCTCCATCTTTATGAGAGTTCTCCAATGCTCTACCATGCTTCCACAATAAACCTCACACTCATCCAAGAAGCCTTCTTGTGACCACTTAAAGGGAAACCCTAGAAGAGAAAAGAACTTCTTGGATTCTGGCAAAAGCTCATTCTACTATTGATTGAAATAATAGAATTGAAAATCTATTGATCTCTTCTTTTTGCTCAACTAACAATCAAGAATTGGACCATCAGGATAGCTCCATTGGGTCACGCACGCCGCTTGGTCATGAGCGCATGGTAGCTCTGGTACTTTGCGGTCTTTCCAGCTCCCTGTATCAGACAGAAAGAAAACGTCATCCTGGAATGATGAAGCTGCAGTCGCACAAGAAGAAAAGCTGTGAAGATGTTGACTGAAACGTGGTCCAGTTGGTTTTGGGAGAATGCCTAAGGAGAGCCAACAATGCTCTTTCAATGTAAGGGAGCTCTTTCATTATATCTATAGAGATGGAGTGGATGTATGTGAAGACATAGGGCCACAGTAATTAAAGCTGATGTCACAGAGCAAAAGGGGATTACTTATTTATTTATTTTACCAGAGCACTACTCAGCTTTGCTTATAGAGGTAGAGGAATTGAACCTTGGACTTTGAGGCCTCAGGCATGAGTCCTCTTTGCATAACCATTATACTATCTCCCCTGCTGAAGGAAGGTATTATTAAAAATAATTGTTAAGGAATACTAGTTTGCACCTGTTAATGTTAAGAAAGGAATGCTCCTTTGCATCTATTATTAAGATCCTGCCAACACCCATGTTCTGCGGGGAAGCAATGACAGAAGCCAGACCTTCCACCTTCTGCATCCCACAGTGACCCTGGGCCCATACTCCCAGAGGGAGAATAAAGAATAGGAAAGCTATCAGGGGAGGGGACGGGATATGGAGTTCTGGTGGTGGGAATTGTGTGGAGTTGTACCCCTCTTATGCTATGGTTCTTGTCAGTGTTTCTTTTTTATAAATAAAAATTTTAAAAAAAGAAGAAAGGAACTTTAAGACGACCATGCTGCCTCCCCCTGGCACGCGGTGTGCAGAGGCTGCAAACACAGCCTCCTGAGTGGTGTCTGCAGCCTGTTGCTGGTACAGGCCGGCTAAGGGATCCTGCAGAGAGCCTCTCCTGCTCAGCACCCACTTCCTGCCTGAGCCCCCGCTGTCCCTCACCTCACACTCCAGGCAGGGACGCAGGTGCCTTTGGGGAACCCCAGGGCACTGTGACCAGGCTCCTCGGGGGCCAGACCATCATATCCTGCACCAAGCTGCAGAACCAGCAGCATGTGATTGAGACCCTGCGCAGGGCCAGATTCCAGCTCTCTGGAAGTGACAAGATGCACATGCAGAAGACCTTCATGCCTGAGGCTCTGAGGTCCCAGGTTCAATCCCCAGCACCTTCGTAAGTGAGAACTGAGCAGTGCTCTGGTCTCTCTGTATCTTTCTCTTTGTATTTCTCTCCCATTATGCTAAATAAAAAACATTATTAAAAACAATTTTTTTGTTTCCCTTACAAGTAATGTGTGACACTGATTTTTTTTTTGGTGAATATGCCTTTTTCTCAATGTTATTGCTATAGGAAAGAAAACCTGGCCAGACTGCAGGGAGAGAGTGAGGAGATCACTATGACAATTTTGTTTATGAATGAGAGGATGACTGAGGCAGCTGAGTAAATGAACGAGTTTTTTCTAAGCTATTAGGAAATGTGTGTGTGTGTGTGTGTGTGTGTGTGTGTGTATGTGTGTGTGTGTTTGTGTGTGTAAATGCAGGACAAGCTCTGGAAGGCCTGTGCACCCATGTCCACCACTCCATTGACCACCAGAGAGGTGTCGCAGAAGAGGAGGGAAACAGTCCGCGGTGGGGGTGAGCGTGCAGAGTGAGGGGCTCTGGACACCATGGCAGGGGATAGTGTGTTTGTTGAAGAACAAGGCAGGGTTTATATGGGGTAAAAAGAAGCGAGGTGCTGGGGCAGGGTGCCCGGGGCAACAAGCCGAGTAGGGAAAGACGTTCCACAGCAAGAACCAATCAGATATTTCAGACTCTGGTTTCCTTCTAACGACTTGTCTCTTGACTTCCCCCCTTACCCGGGGCAGGGGACTTAAGAATGAAGAAGGGGCTCTTCGGTTTTATCCACATTCCATTGAGCAAATCAGGTTTATCCAGACCAGGCGGAGGGGGAATGGCTGTAGCCTCTGGGTCTAACATGATGGATGTCAGGGAGGGCTGGGGAGGCTTACAGGGGAACGCCTTCCATCCTCATGCGTGGAGAGGTAGCTGGGGTTCCAACCAGGCTCCACCCACCATGTCCCCATATGCGAAGACATAGAGCTACAGCAGTTAAAGCTGATATGCCTGTAGTCTTGAAGCCCAGCTACCTAGTCACAGGCATCAATTCCTTTATGAAGCACAGCATTTAAATGGAAAAAGTAAAGTCATAACATTATCAGGCTGAATATTTTTCTAAGTGCGTCATGACACGGTAAGTGCACAGTTCACTTATATATTTTTTGTTATACTGATCACAAATTCTGTGAAATTAAAACAGTACTATATTTAACACTGAAAGACAAGTCATAATTCAAGAAAATATTTTTATTAAAATATGTAAGACAATAGGTAAGACAAAAATTTCTTTTCATTGAAGGCTTTATTCATTGAGATTTCCACCAAAGCTTTCCCATGTAAGTTATTTTTTAACCAATATGGGTCATTTTTTTTTTAATTTTTAAAAATATTTATTTATTTTCTCTTTTGTTGCCCTTGTTTTTTTTTTTATGGTTGTTGTAGTTATTATTGTTGTTGTTATTGATGTCATTGTTGTTAGATAGGACAGAGAGAAATGGAGAGAGGAGGGGAAGACAGAGAGGGGGAGAGAAAGACAGACACCTGCAGACCTGCTTCACCACCTGTGAAGCGACTCCCCTGCAGGTGGGGCCGGTCCTTGCGCTTTGTGCCACGTGTGCTTAACCCGCCGTGCTACCGCCCAACTCCCCAATATGGGTCATTTTTAATACATATTAAAATATATTCTTTAGAATTAAAGACAGATTCATCAACAGAGGATGACAATAATGCAAAAATTAAAAGTAAAATTAACATTCAAAGCATCAACATTAGTCAAAGAGACCACCAGAAGTAGTGATGAAATGATCCCTTCACTCATCAACTCCTCAGCAGTGAGAATACTGACAGAACTTGATGTTCACAACAATAGATGTGGTGTTAAGAGAAGCAAACGGATCAGTTATGCACTTTATTTTTACACAGGTTAGTTTATGTTTAGAGAGAGACACAGAAGGCAGCAGAGGGAGTGAAGAACTCAGAGTACGGAGGCTTACTCCAGTGGAGAGGCTGGGCTTCAAAATGACTTCCACAGATGGCAAAGCAGCTCACAATCCCCCGTGAGTTACTCCACCAGCCCGACAGCTTTGTTTATTTCCTTATTGGATTCTTTACTACTGGAGGATGGGAGAGGAAGATAGAGACCAGAGCGCGTCCCCTTCGTCTGCAGTGCTGAGGCCCAGCTCCAGAGCCTCCAACGAACCCTGTGCTCTACCCACGGAGCCACCTCCTTGGCCCCTAGTGATGCATTGCGTTGAAAATAATTAACAAAGCTTTTCTAGAGCGCAGCTTGGTAATATGTTTTTAAAAACTTAGTCCCTGGGAGTCGGGCGGTGGCGCAGTGGGTTAAGCGCAGGTGGCGCAAAGCACAAGGACCGGCGTAAGGATCCTGGTTCGAGCCCCCCGGCTCCCCACCTGCAGGGGAGTCGCTTCACGGGCGGTGAAGCAGGTCTGCAGGTGTCTGTCTTTCTGTCCCCCTCTCTGTCTTCCCCTCCTCTCTCCATTTCTCTCTGTCCTATCCAACAGCAATGACATCAATAACAACAATAATAATAACTATAACAATAAAACGACAAGGGCAACAAAAGGGAATAAATACAAAAAAAATGAAGAGGTCATTCCTGGGGCCATGTGGTGACACACCTGTTTAAGTGCTTACATTGCAGCGGGTTCAAGCCCCTGGTCCCCGCCGGCAGAGGGTACATCTCACAAGCTGTGAAGCAGGGTTGCAGGCGTTTCTGTCTCTGCCTCTCTCCTTCTCTGTTTCCCCTTTATCTGTCTCTACCCAAGAATAATAAAAGGATTTTTCAAAGGGAGATGACTCCTGCCAGTTATTATTTGTGCCCTTTTAATTAAAAAATGAACTGATATTATTCATTGAATTCTACTTTTTCACAAACAAGTTAAGTTACACTTCACTTACTGTAGCTAGCTTACATAGAAAATGTTTAGGGAGTCGGGCTGTAGTGCACGGGTTAAGCGCACGTGGCGCAAAGCGCAGGGACCGGTGTAAGGATCCCAGTTCGAGCCCCCGGCTCCCCACCTGCAGGGGAGTCGCTTCACAGGCGGTGAAGCAGGTCTGCAGGTGTCTGTCTTTCTGTCCCCCTCTCTGTCTTCCCCTCCTCTCTCCGTTTCTCTCTGTCCTATCCAACAATGAACAACGTCAGCAATGGCAATAATAATAACCACAACGAGGCTACAACAAGGGCAACAAAAGGGGGAAAAATGGCCTCCAGGAGTGGTGGATTCATGGTGCAGGCACCGAGCCCAGCAGTAACCTTGGAGGGGGAAAAAAAAAAAAACCCTTAGTCCCGTTGTCCCAGAAACTCAATGTCTAATAACCTTTCCTTAAAGACCCAGCAGCACAATTGTAGCAACCTGCCATGTACTTCGAGTTGTCTGCTGAACTCACTGCAAAGAACAGTAACAACAAAACAAATTAAAGCCATGTTTCATCAGCAAAATATACATCCCCCCACTTGTTTTAATTTGCCTTAGATTGTATTTATTTACTTGCTTAAAAATTATGTTTTATAATACGGAAACATTCGTGCCATATTGGGAAATGAAATGCTTTGCACAGTATGACCCTAGAGAGAGACAAATGGAGATCACTCCATTGTACATGTGTGCGTGTCTGCACAGAGGTGACTGGATGCTTACAGACAGGATAAAAGTAGTTATCGGAATGAAAGACTTGTGACTTTTACTTTGCACTATGTAATTTTCTTGAATTTTTTTTAAATTAAATGCTGTATATCTGTGACTTTATGATGAACAAAATGATGAACATATTTTATTTCAAGTGACAAAGGCAGCTGTATTGAAGGGTTATTATTATTATCTTAATTTCTTGGATAGATTTTTAAAGTCATATACATATATACAGACCTACAATCCAGGGACTAGAACCATCTCTGTTGGGCCTTTTATGCTGTTTCCTGGGCTAGTATATCTTGAATCCCTGTGGTTTACCAAGAACACATGACCCGTCATAAGCACCAAGTGTACAAGGCAGGGCTGGCTCTTCAGCACGTCCCGTGAAAAATATCAAAAATAGATTCTGATTTGTCTGTCAATATCATGAGAAGAAAATGGAGAGATTACTTGGTATTTAGCTTCAGACATCTGATAGCAATTGGGCGCAATCCATTTCTCAGTTTACAGCCCTTATCCCTCAGCCTGCTTTCAGGCTTAATCCTTTTTTTTTTTTTTTAAATTCTTAACAGTTTCCAGAGTTTGGTCTTTTTTCAATTTTCAGGGCATAAGCCTTTGGGAAAACTTTAGATCTAATCTTCCCTAGTGCCTTTCCTTTTCCCAAAAAAGAACAGAGTATTTCTTCACATGTGGAAATTTTTGTGGTTATCATTTATCACTTTAAGCTTTCAACCAATTCATCTACTGGGTTGTAAACTCCAAAGTCTTGCTGTAATATATGGCAACGTTCTTAAAATAATTTTCTAGACTGGTACAAACTTAAAGAAATAATATGAAAAGCTCTTATTAAGACTGATCCAGCAATCTGGTCCAATGATGTATCTAAGAATAATCTATTAGACACGAGACCCATGGTTCTTTGAGTGCTGAGTCATGTTGTAAAACCCTGCATTTATGTTCAACAAGAGGTAAGCTGTATGGCAACGTAGGAGAAGGAGGAGTCCCTTCCTGTCCTGACTAACCTAAATAAGGTCTTAGGTTCCTCCTCACCTCCGCTGTTTCCTTCCCACTGTCGCTATGCACAATAACAAGCTCAGTGATCTCCCACAATCATTCCTCCTCAGAAACCCGTCAGGGGCTGATTTTTATCAGATAGTTTTGATCTGGATTAAGAAATAAAGATTACATCACATCTGTTCACGGCACTAAATGAGCTGGAATATAGAGCACCTTCTTGAGCTTCCTTGTGTTTGGGAATGGTCCCATTGCAAAACAGTTCACTTAGGGACTAAAACTAAGTCAGACAGTCCTGGGACAGAGCAAACCCAGACAAACGCAGCCAGTTTCCAAGAGTCTTATTTATTAATCACAGAACGCACGTGGCAAGAATGGAGGTTTGGGGAAAAAAAAACTGCAAGATGTCTCCTGTATCCAGAAAGCCGTCCCCTTTTGTTTCTTCACACCGGTTTTTATATTATTTTCTTGTAGTACAAGAATGAGAATAAATCCTGAAAAAGAATTCAAGTTGGTTTAAATATGAGACAAAAAAATCGATCCTTTGAGAAGAAACTACTAATTTTGCTTTACTTGGATTAAAGACTAAGGAGATAATATTTTGGAAGATATTCACTGTATCAAGAGAATTTGGCTAGACAGGAGGAAAAATCTTAAACTAAATAAACAGAGAAGCAGGCCAAAAAGGATAATTGAAGCATTGTTGTCCTTGGAGACCAAGTAAATATAGACAAGTAGTCATTTGTTTCTGCTGACTGAAATCCACCTGAACTAGGAGCTGGAGAGTGAGTCCTTTTCAAGGTCACTGCCTGCTCTGAGATTCTAGCCAATAATCTGATTGTTTTTGTACTTACTGTTGGAAAAGGTGATATAATTAGAAAATACAGTACTTGGGAGTCGGGCGGTGGCGCAGCGGGTTAAGTGCAGGTGGCTCAAAGCACAAGGACCGGCATGAGGATCCGGGTTCGAGCCCCTGGCTCCCCACCTGCAGGGGAGTCGCTTCACAGGCGGTGAAGCAGGTCTGCAGGTGTCTGTCTTTCTCTTCTCCTCTCTGTCTTCCCCTCCTCTCTCCATTTCTCCCTGTCCTAACAACAACGACATCAGTAACAACAACAATAATAACTACAACAATAAAAAACAAGGGCAACAAAAAGGAAAATAAATATCAAAAAATATTTAAAAAAGAAAATACAGTACTTATTAAATCATGTCTATAGACAAGCTTTCTTTTTGCTAAAGCATTAGGCTCAGATGACTACTTGTAATGTTGACCACATTATTGTTCTGTGAGATAAAAATTAAGTTAAATTTCATAGTCCATTCCCAGTAGGGACTCAAAATTTAAAAAGAAGAGAGGATATAAAGTTCTGATGTACCAAGTTGATATAAATATGCATTACAAGAGAATGATATTATTAAAATGTAATAAAACAGCAACTTCTTTTTTACTTATTTTTCATTGTTGTAGTTATTATTGTTGTTGTTATTGATGTCATCATTGTTGGATAGGACAGAGAGAAATGGAGAGAGGAGGAGAAGACAGGGAGGGGGAGAGAAAGACAGACACCTGCAGACCTGCTTCACCGCCTGTGAAGCGACTCCCCTGCAGGTGGGGAGCCAGGGGCTCGAACCGGGATCTGCAGGCTGGTCCTTGTGCTTTTCGCCATGTGCACTTAACCCACTGCGCTACAGCCCGACTCCCAAACAGTAACTTCTTAAGTGATAATAACAAAAGCTTATATAGCGCTTACTGTGTACCAGTCATTACTAGATTTGTATAGGAGAGCTCAGATAATATTAAAACACTCCCTGAAAGTATTGATTGTCTCAACTTTATGGACCGTCATGAAAGGCACAGGAAAGTTAAGGAACTTCTCTAGAGTCTTAGAGTTGGTAAGGAAGGATCTATAATTAGTGCTGAGGTCAGTCTAAAAAACTCACTGGAATTTTGATGAATAAAGTCGTAGCACTGCCAGAAGGAGGGTAAGAAGGTTTGTCTGGTACAGTTCATCAAGAGGAGTGGGGACACTAACAAGAATCGGTGTTAGCAGCTGAGTGGTCCCAGCCGTCTGGGGCAGTGTCCACACTGGGGAATAGTGCAGAGGTGAGACTAGACCCAGGAGCCAAGCCTGAAAATGTTGGGTCTTGGACTGAAATAGCAAAATGTTTAGGCTTTTGTCACTGGCAACACAATGGGGACTTTTAAGCAAGCAGCCACCACAGCGAAAACAAATATGAGAGAGAACAGTATTGTCATGAAATGGGAGCAAGGGGAAAACATGTAAAGGCTGAGTAGTAACCTGTGGTTAGAATATGAGTAATTTATTTATTCGTTCCAGATGCACATGTATTTTTTATGATTTGTTTTTTGCAATTTTTAAGCATTAGGACAATGGGACATGACAGAACTTTAAAAACATAGTTTTCTTCTGACATCTCACATTGGAGTAATTTATAGCTGATGCACAGAGGGCCGTGTGGTGAGTGAGGGCTCTGAGACCACGGCCAGGAGCAGCAGGAAGGGGTGCAGGGCCGGGGACAGCGCAGCGCCAGCTATCTGGCATGTGTGCCCTTTGCCTTCGTGCCTCGAGCCCTAATGGGCATGAAAGATTGATAGGCCGCTTGGCTCAGAAGTTGTGCTCAGGTCGGTACGCACCTGAACAGAACACAGAACACAGAAAGATGACTGACTACAATGGGAATGTTAGTACTTACAGCTTTGGGAGAACTGGATTTGAATGCAGTCATGAGGCTCACTGTCTGAATGTGTCAGGACAGGTCGCTTAGCCCTCCGAAGCTGTGAAGAGTCCTGTGGACTCTTTTCCACCGTTGGTAGGAATCCAGGCTGGCATGGCCCTCATTCAGGAGTACTATGTGCAATCCTCAGACACGAGAACTCAGAGACTGGAGCTCCCTTCTGGTCTAGCAAAAGCATTTCCTTCTCCGCCCCCCTCCCCTTGTTGCTTTTTTTTTTTTTTAATTGTTGTAGTTATTGTTGTTATTGATGTTGTCATTGTTGGATAGGACAGAGAGAAATGGAGAGAGGAGGGGAAGACAGAGAGGGGGAGAGAAAGACAGACACCTGCAGACCTGCTTCACCGCCTGTGAAGTGACTCCCCTGCAGGTGGGGAGCCAGTGGCTCGAACCTGGATCCTTCCTCTGGTCCTTGCGTTTTGTGCCATGTACACTTAACCGGCTGCACTACCGCCCGACTCCCTCTTTTTTTTTTTTTTTTTTTTTTTTTTACCAGAGAACTGCTTAGCTCTGGTGTATGGTGGTGTGGGGGATTGAACTTGGGACTCCGGAGCCTCAGGCATGAGAGTCTCTTTGCGGAACCATTATGATATCTAACCCCACCCCAAATTCTTTAAACTGTGTGAGAATGGAGCCTGGCAGTGGTATACCTGGTTAAGTACATATATCACCAAGTGCAAGGACCCAGGTTTGAGCCCCCAGTCCCCACATGCAAGGCGGACACTTTAAAAGCTGTGAAGCAGGTCTACAGGTGTCTGTTTTTCTCTCTCCTTTTCTATCTCCCCATCTTCTCTTTATTTCTTTCTGTCCTATATAATTAAAAAGATAGACCCCCTCAACTCTTCATCTGCACTATTCCAGCCTTTAGGTTCATGATTAGTCAACAACTTGTTTGGCTTTATACGTTAACTCTTTTTTCAGCCACCAGGTTCCAGATACTAACATCATGCCAACCAGACTTCCCTGGACAGACAACCCCCCCAATGTGTCCTAGAGCTCCGCTTCCCCAGAGCCCTGCCCCACTAGGGAAAGAGAGAGACAGGCTGGGAGTGTGGATCCACCTATCAACACCCATGTTCAGCAGGGAAGCAATTACAGAAGCCAGACCTCCCACCTTCTGCTCCCCACAATGACCCTGGGTCCATGCTCCCAGAGGGATAAAGAACAGGAAAGCTGTCAGGGGAGGGGATGGGATACAGAGTTCTGGTGGTGGGAATTGTGTGGAGTTGTACCCCTCTTATCCTATGGTTTAGTCAATTTTTAAAAAATATTTATTTATTTCCTTTTTGTTGCCTTTTTTTTTTTTATTGTTTATTGTTGTTGGTGTCGTCATTGTTTATATAGAACAAGAGAAATAGAGAGAAGAGGAGAAGACAGAGAGGGGGAGAGAAAGACACCTGCAGACCTGCTTCACCTCCTGTGAAGCGACCCCCCTTGCGTTTCGTGCCACGTGCGTTTAGCCCGCTGCTACTGCCTGACTCACAGTGTCTCCTTTTTATAAAAGAAAAAAAAAATTAAAAAAAAAGAAAAATGGTCGCCAGGAGCTGTGGATTGGTAAAACCCAGCAATAACCCTTGTGGCAGTAAAAAAAGAAAAAAAATAAAGGGAAAGGCTGTGAGAACTGTGGTAACCATCGTGGAGGGAAGGGGTGTCACAGAACTCTGGTGGTGGGTGCAGTGTGGAGCTGTGCCTCTGTAAGCTCACAGTGTTGTGAATGGCTATTAAATCATTAATAAGCAAAAAAAAAAAAAAAAAAAGGTTTTTTGTGACTTATCCTAAGTGACAACTACATAGCTATTTGTAATCTTTACGATACTATTCGGGTATAAGTTTAGATAATAGCCTACAATATTAACTTAAATATTGTCATAAGATATAAATTTGCACATTTTGAAAATTTAGTTTGATAATGCCATGCTAGTTTTCAGCACAGAGGTCTTCAGTTGTAGGTTTCTCTTTAAGGATTAGATGATATAAAATCTTTTTTGGGGACAGGTAAATTCCTGTCAGTCAAGATTACGTCTTTGCCTACTGTAGAGATCGTTCCAACCCCTCATCCATATGTTAGACGGTGATCTCTCTCTCAAATCAGATGTTTTGCCGTTTCTTAACTACATCAAAAGAATCCCATGTTAATAAAAAAAAAATACTGGAAGTATATATAATACTAATCCCATTGCTAACTCAGTTTTTCTCTATAAATCAACTTGGTCCAGAAAAGACACTAAAACAGTTTGCCAGTTGAATACACATTTAGATAGAAGCCCCAAGTAAACAAGGCTGGAACTTATCCAGTCATTTCATTCCCGATATAAACAAAGTCCTAGTCCCTTCACTCAGCTCCTCAGCACTGGGCAGTGGTGAGAGGGTCATTTAATATCTGCAGAGGGAGTTAGCTGTTCCCTGATGCCACCATAGTTGGCTTACCTGACGAAATCTAAAGACCTGGACTAAGTTATACAGGCATACGAGCTATTTCATTTGCCAGGCATGGCTCCTTGCTTCTGCATCTTTAATGTCTGTCTCAGATACTGGTAGCAACACTCTAGTTTTAGAGAGTAAGAAATACTCAGTGACTGTAGCTTGCTCTGTTTTCTCCTGGAGGGAAATACTATGAGGAAAATACTTCTTGTGTGTTTAATCTGTTTCCTCCGACAGGCGCCATAGAGCTTATCTAAGGAGTGGAAGCAGAAAACAACAGGCGGTCGGATCCCATCTCTCTAACATTCCAGCAGCTATGTCACTGCATTCGTGCTGTCTAATGTGCTTTAGAGACAACAACCTAAAAGGAATAGAAAACAAATATTATTATTATAACCTAGATATGCAACATTAAAGAGACAAAAATATATAAAGAGCTCAGCAAACTCAGCAACAACAACCCATCCAGAATATTTATCAACGAAGAGATCCAAAAGGTCAACTGACATATGAAAAAATGCTCCAAGTCTCTGATTGTCAGAGAAATGCAAATAAAGACAACAATGAGATACCACTTCACTCCTGTGAGAATGTCAGACATCAGAAAAGGTAACAGCAGCAAATGCTGGAGAGGGTGTGGGGTCAAAGGAACCCTCCTGCACTGCTGGTGGGAATGTAAATTGGTCCAACCTCTGTGGAGAACAGTCTGGAGAACTCTCAGAAGACTAGAAATGGACCTACCCTATGATCCTGCAATTCCTCTCCTGGGGATAGACCCTAAGGAACCCAACACACCCATCCCAAAATATCTGTGTACACATATGTTCTTAGCAGCACAATTTGTAATAGCCAAAACCTGGAAGCAACCCAGGTGTCCAACCACAGATGAGTGGCTGAGCAAGTTGTGGTCTATATACACAATGGAATACTACTCAGCTATATAAAATGGTGAAATTGCCTTCTTCACCTTGGATGAAGCTTGATGGATGGAGCTTGAAGGAATATTAAGTGTGTTAATTCAGAAAGAGAAGGATGAATATGCAATAATCTCACTCATAGACAGAGGTTAAAAAATAAGAACAGAAGTGAAAACACTCAGCAGAACTTGGACTGGAGTTGGTGTATTGCACCAAAGTAAAGGACTCTGGGGTGTGGTGGCAGGGGAGGGGTTCAGGTCCTGGAACATGATGGCAGAGGAGGACCTAGTGGGGGTTGAATTGTTATGTGGAAAACTGAGAAATGTGACACATGTGCAAACTACTGTATTTTGCTGTTGACTGTAAACCATTAATCCCCCAATAAAGAAATTTAGAAGAAGTTGAAACCTGGACTCTGCATGGCAGATTTCACCAAAGAAAAGCACTCTGGGGGCTAGATAGGGTGGAGGGGCTTGGGGTCCTTGTACATGGTGATGTACAAGAACCTAGGTTGTGGGTAAGAATGTTCTGAAGAGAGTCTTCACAGAGAAACAAGAAACTGTACCCACGTGTTAATAACGGCACTGTAAGCCATGAACCCCCCAAATGATAAAAGTTAAGTCGCTGGCTTATTCATGATTCTTGTGTAAACATATTTTAATGCTTCTCAATTAAGATCTCAGAATTTTAATTACATTACTTAACAAAGTGAAGTTACATTGGCAACTTTTTAATTTTATTTTTTATTAGTATTAGTGATTTAATAATGACTAACAAGATTGTAGCAGAGCAGGGGAACAATTCCACACAGTTCCCAACACCAGAGTTCCATGTCCCATCTCCTCCACTGGAAGCTTCCCTTTTCTTTATGCCTCTGGGAGTCTGGACCAAAATTCTTTGTGGGGAGCAGAAGGTGGGAGTTCTGGCTTCTGTCATGGCTTCTCCGCTGGACATGGGTGTTGGCAGGTGGACCCACACCCCCAGCCTGTGTCTGTCTGTCCCTAGTGGGGCAGAGCTCTGGGGAGGGGAGGTTCTGGGACACATGGGTGAGGGCAGCTGCCCAGGGAAGTCAGGATGGTGTCATGGTAGCATCTGCAACTTGGTGGCTGAAAGATGGTAAGATATAAAGCAGGTCAAATTGTGTAATAATCAGGAACTCAAAGGTAAGAATAGAGCAGATGAAACTAGGGATCTTTGTGTGGGAAGAAGCTAGGAAGTTCATTATAAGTATGTCCCAAGAAGCCCATGGCTTGAGTAACTTTTGCCTGAGCCTGATGGCTAACATGCAGCTGGGCTAAAAGTATCGTCTGGGAAGATGGTGTCAGAGTTGAGAGTAGGACTAGAAAACTGCATTAGGACACAGAGTAGCTCCCAGATAGGAGGAAAGTATGTAAATACCATTAACTGTAAACCCCTTTGATCTGACCTAGGGCCTGTATCTGTTCCTATTTAGCACGGAGCCTGTGTAGCCTCTGCGTCCCTGTCAGTCTGAGCTCACAGTCCACAGTCACAGCTGGAACCTTCTAGACAGGTTTTTGATAAGTAACAATGGAGATAATTAATATTTGTGAGTCACCCTTTACTTTCTCACTATTAAACAAGACAAAGACTTACAGTTGGAAGTACATTTACAAGTTTCCCCTCCTCCCCACACACATTAGAGAAATCTATTATAGTTCCATTTTATTGAGAATTTATTATTTAAGCATAAATACATATTAAGTGTCATCAAAGGTCTTTTTTGATATCTCTGAATATAGAGATTGTGATGTTTTTGGTTTCTTTTCAGGGGAGAACTATCTCCCACCCCCACAATCGATGCAGTCAAGCTTCCCTATTTAGGGATGCTGGGAGCAGCGCAGCTGGGGTGCCGTGGAGAAGTCTTGTCCTGGAACAGCTGCTGACAGGATCACGTGTTTTCCCTGCCAGTTAACATTTTTGGGGTCTGTTTGTAGAATAGCGTGTATTCTTGTCCAATGCTAATATTAAGCAGTGCTCACAGTACCAGAATAAGCCCCCTGTCGTGATACATTTTCACTCTTTCATTCCTTGCAGATTATTTGCTAGCCTTTTTTAAAAAAAGGATTTTAAAAGTATTTTTGCATCTATATGAAAATATATTTTTAAATTAGTCATCCTTTTCAAAAGTGAGCTTGGTTTGTATTCTGGTTGTGTTCTCTCCTTGTCCGGTTTTGAAATCAAGGTTAGCACACCAAGAAACTTGAGAAGCGTCTGTTCCTTTCTGTTGTAGAAGTGAGGAAGCAGACAATGACTATTCCTGGAGGATTCTGATGAATTTGGACAAAACTATCTGACCCTACTGCTGTGTTTTCAAGGTTCTTTTGAGGTTGCCATTCTTCCTATTAATAGTTTGTACAAAATATCATCATCTTCTTGGGAACAAATTTTTACAATGTATATTTCTTGGGAAGATTTTCATCCAGACTTTCCAACATAATGAAGGGGCGGGGTCGTTGGTGCACCTGGTCAAGCGCAGACACTACAGCTCACAGGGGGAAGCTTCACAGTGGTGAATTGGTACAGCAGGTGTCTCTCTCTCTGTCGCTGTTTCTCTCTGTCTTCCCCCTTCTCTCTCAAATTCCGTCTCTATCCAATAAATAAATACATTTATTAAAAAATAACTGAAAAGCATACTGTTAGTAATGTATGTAGTTGGAACTGGTCTCATCTAGTAAGTTTATATAAGAATGAAAAGACCTGGGGGGGTCGGGCGGTAGCGCAGCGGGTTAAGCGCATGTGACGCAAAGCGCAAGGACCGGCTTAAGGATCCTGGTTCGAGCCCCCGGCTCCCCACCTGCAGGGGAGTCGCTTCACAGGCGGTGAAGCAGGTCTGCAGGTGTCTGTCTTTCTCTCCCCCTCTCTATCTTCCCCTCCTCTCTCCATTTCTGTCTGTCCTCTCTCCATTTCTGTCTGTCCTATCCAACAACGATGACAACAAGAATATCTACAACAATAAAACAACAACAAAGGCAACAAAAGGGAATAAATAAATTTAAAAAATATATTAAAAAAAAGAATGAAACAACCTTAAACAAGAATTAGTAGGTGTGTAAGGGAGTGCGGGAGGAGAGTCAAGCAGGAATTGAGGATTTAGAGGGGTGCAAAGTGCCGGCTGCGGAGAAGTTCCTGTGGTAGTTGCATGTGCGACTCTCTTCAGACTTCCACACTGAGGTCTAATCCCCAGTGCGGTAACACTTGAGGTAACCAGATCATGGCAGTGTGGGCCTCAGGACTGGCATTTGTGCCGAGAGTTCTTTGATTGTTTCCTCGATGTTGATAATTCAATTTCCAAAGGCATAATATTTTCATTTCTTAAAACAGCATGCTGTTAATTTACGTTTTAAAAAACAATGCTCATTTTTTTAAATGTAAGAGAAGTGTGAATACCAGATGATCACACTCAGAGGTGGGGACTGACAAGCAAGGATAGTTAGAGAAAACGTGAGCAGAAACTTGGAAAGCAAAGGACACTGCGGAAGGCCGGGAGGACGCGATGGAGAGGTGTGAGGGCGGGGCCGGACCTCGGCCGAGAGGGTCTTGCAGACACCTGTCATGGAGGAGGGAGAGACTAGACCTGGGTGTCAGCAGCTGGACTTTAAACCATCAGCCACCCCGGGGTCAACGCAGGATGGAAAAGGGAAAAAGCTCTCATGTTTAGTTATTTTTTTCCTCTCTGTGTTAAGATAATATGCTGTCTTAGTAGTAAATGTATCATCTGCTTATCTAGTCACAGCAGCTAATATATATATTTATATTTATTTATTTGTTTATTTTCCCTTTTGTTGCCCTTGTTTCTTTTTATTGTTGTAATTACTATTGTTGTTGTCATTGTTGGAGAGGACAGAGAGAAACGGAGAGAGGAGGGGAAGACAGATGGGGTAGAGAGATAGACACCTGTAGACCTGCTTCACCGCCTGTCAAGTGACTCCCCTGCAGGTGGGGAGCCGGGGTCTGGAACCGGGATCCTTATGCCGGTCCTTGTGCTTTGCCTCACATGCACTTAACCCGCTGCGCTACCGCCCAACTCCCAGCAGCTAATATTTTCTCAGTGAACACAGTCCTATGGAAATGCATAGCAGAATCTACCTAATGAAAAATATCAGTTTCTAATTTATTTCATATACACTGTGCCATAAAAGAGAATGCGGCCTGGCCAGAAAGTATTTATTTTAAAATATTTTATTTACTTATTAATGAGAGGGGTAGGAGGAGAGAGCGAGAGAGAGAGAGAGAGAGAGAGAGAACGAACCAGACATCACTCTGGTACACGTACTGCTGGGGATTGAACTCAGGGTCTCACAATTGAGAGACCAACACTATCCACGGTACCACCGCCCGAACCACCGCACAGAGTATTCAGAGAAGGAAAACTGACCTATAAAAAAACAGGGCACATTTTTTTTTTTTTTGCTCTTAAATAGAACAAAAATAAGGTGACAATTACTCTGCAAAGCTCATATGAAAAGTCATCATGGGAAGTTAAATGTCCAGATGAAATGGTAAGACCTGATTTGAGGGCTCAGGCCCCAGCTCAGCGGGGAGTGGGTCTCTTACCAAGTGCAAAGAACTGGTGTGAGCCCCAGCAGAACATAGGGGCTCCGCCAGGCACGGGGGCCGATGCCCTTGACAGTTGAGCTGTGCCGAGGGGTCTCTTCCTCCCTTCCCTCCCGTTGCCTGGGAAGGCTGCTTAGCAGTGGCATCATACATTCACCAGGCCCCGGTTGGTTCGTTCCTCTGAACTACAAAGTAAGAGAAAGTGTTCTGGCACTGCTAGGCTTCACTGATAGCGCTGAGCGAGGATGCTCCCAGGCCTGCTTCTGAAGCCTGCAAGACAATGGGTTGAGGAAATGAACCCCGATCTCTCTTGACAGCTCAGGGCCCCCAGTATGTTACAGCCCAGTGGGTTCATTCTAGGGGCCTGTAGTGCCTGCCTGCTTTTTCAGCATTTGAAGCTGGTTAGCAAAGACTTCGTTGCTATATGTGTATGTATATATAAATAATGGCTTACTCCCAGAAGCGGTCCTGTATTTATAAGAGGTATTACTTATAGAACTGGATATGAATTACCTATTTTCTGTGACCTAGACAGAAAGAATCAACAGATTATATATTAATGTCTTATTTTACTGAGTTATTTTTTTATTATATTTATTTAGTTATTTATTGGATAAAGAGAGCTAGAAATTGAGAGGAGGGGCAGATAGGGAGAGAGAGAGAGAGAGACCTACAGACCTGCCTCACCACGTGTGAAGCTTTCCTCCAACAGGTGGGGACCAGGGGCTTGAACCCAGGTCCTTGTTCATTGTAATGTGTGTTTTCGACCAGGTGCACCTCCAACTACCCTGTCCCTTTAACTTAGTTATTCACAAAAGTATACAGTAAATATTTTGCTTTTGTTCTCTGAGGGAAAATGTTATTTCATTGTAAACTTTGTTCTCTGGACTGATATCTACATTTAAAGTGAAGGATAAATAAAGGAAGAATAAAAACCAGTTTGAATGTTTACAGCTGGCTGAATCAGTTGCTTCTTTCTGGTGAGAACAGGTTTTATTTCAATTGGGGCATGTGTTTTCCTTATTTGTTGATTTATTTTATTTGACAGTATGTCAGTTAAGTAATTTAGTTAATTCAGTAACTGTGGAGTTAATCTATTTTCTCTAAATGTGAATTTATCACACGTGTTTAGTATCCTCTTTTTCTATTTTACTATCCTAAACCTCTCAGCTATCTTTAGTTTGAATGTTATTTCAAGCTATAGTGCCACCTAGTGTCTCTACAATCTATGTAGCTATCTTTAAAAAATGATAGATGTTTAACAAGAAGGCACGTTTTAGAGTAGAAAGTTAGTTTTTTTTTCTGAATTTTTTATACCAGTGATCTCTGAGTAATCCAAACTTATGTCTTAAATTGAACTGAGCTTCTATTTTTAACTGAAGAAGATAATCAGCTTTTTCTAGGTCCTGGTGAGATGCTACGCAAGTGTTTGTCATTCATGGAGCTTTTTAGACTGTGGAGTCCAGAGGAGCCCCTCACTTAGAAGAATAGACTTAGAAGAATAGACGTACAGAGCTGGAATGTCTGGTTTGAGGGCTGGAAATAAAGAGGGCAATTAACAAACGGGTTCATGGTTTTCTTTCTTTTTTCTTTTTCTCCATTAGTTTTGTCACTGATTCACATGATTTCAAACTTTAGAATCATGTTTGACTACTTCAAAGCTTAGTGACGACAGGGTCTAAACGAAACATTGACCAGTAGATGAGATGCCAGCTGAGCAAATAACTTGCCCAAAATTGAACTACGTATGCACATTATCCTTTTATAGTGACGCAGTGGAACACTTGCTCCCAACTTCTGTTTATTTATGTTTTATTTTGCTCAATAAGCTTATATTTGACAAGACAGAGAGAAATTGAAAGGGGAGGAGAAGATGAGAGAGAGAGAGAGAGAGAGAGAGAGAGAGGAAGAGAGAAAGAGAGATCTTCACCATTCATGAAGCTTCTCCCTTCAGTTGAGGATCAGGGACTTGTACCTGGGTCTTTGCACATGGTAATGTGTGTGTTCAACAAGTGTGCCACTGCTTTAAGGCCCCTCTGCTAGAGAAAAAGAAAGAGAGAAAGAAAGGGGGGAGGGGGAGGGGGGAAAGAGAGAGGGAAAAGGAGAGGGGGAGGGGAGGGGGAAGGAGAGAGGGAAAGGGAGGGGGAAAGGGAGAGAGAGAAGCAGGCATCACTCTGGTACATGTGCTGTCAGGGATCAAACTCAGGACCTCATGCTTGAGAGTCCAGTGCTTTATCCACTGTGCCACCTCCCAGGCCACTGACTCTATTTTTCTACATTTACTCGGTTCTTGTGTAGCTTTTGTCCTCCCAGCTGCCTCTCATTACGGTGTCAACACAACTTCTCACATTTGACTTCGCAGCATATCCGGGAATACAAAGTTTCTCTTTGCGTTCCCCTGAGCAAAACCCCAGCAATGTTTCATTCTGTGTGGATCAAAATGGTTCCTGCTTTTCATTCTCACAACAAGTAGGGAGAATGGGATTGTGCTGGACGGTTTAAGACAGCCAGAAGATACCCATGGATTAGAAGTGAGGTCAATTACAAGCATGATTTATGCTTAAGAGATTTTAAATTCTGTTGGTGAGATGTGTACTCCATTCCTTTCTAAGTCTCTGACAGACACATTGAACTATACATACAGGCTACTGGTTCAGTCACGTCTTTGGCAACAGACAACGTACATGTTTCCTATAAGTATTTGTGTAGATTATATGGGAAGTTACAGGGTGAATTCATTAGTGACTTGTGAGTTAAAATGTAGGTATATCGGTGTGAAAATAGCAGCCTAAATAAATGAATTGAGAAGGTGGCCATACATAAAGTTGAATATTTTCAGTTATTTTGGTTATTGATTGTGATAATGGCAACCATATGTCCTTACAACCGAATGGAAAGTCAGAAGGTCGATCCATGGAAAGTAATTGTTTCCTCAGTATGGAGATGAAAGTATAGGAAGTAGAAGGCAGATAAAAGGTCATGTCATTACTTTTTAAAATTCATTTCAGGTGTCATTACCAGAAGTCAAAACATTAAATCTGGATATTATTCACTGGAGATGTGGGGGGAATGTGCTCTTGATGCCATGTAGCTAGGTCTGTGTTAGCGAGTAAAAATAGGAAGCCAGGAACTTATAGGCAAACTGTACTAGCAAACTGTGGTGACTAAATCAACCTCACCTTTTATTCTAGTCCAGTGACAGGACATCAGCTCTGGCTTGTGCTTGTAAAGGGGATTGAACCTGGGACTTTGGAGCCTCGGGAACTCAGGAGTCTCTTTGCAGAACCGTGACGCTGTTTCCCTCCCCCAGAAGTGTCTTCATGCTAAGTCCAGTACAGAGCATCACAAAGGTCATGCTCCTCAGAGACAAGATAGTCTCTTTGTCCACTGTTCCCACTCAGGCAGACAAAGAGTCAACAGACTCTGGACCATTTTCAGTCCGTTTTCAAAGTACATCTTTGAGTAAAGACCTGAGTTTAGTTTTCTCCCCAGAGAATGATGGTTACCTGTGTAAGATGTCACCTTTGGATCCTGTGGCCTCTGGGACAAGTATGATGAGGAAATGACTAATGAACATTTACCTCCTTTATCTGCTTTGTAAAGTGGGAATTTTATTTGTTGAAAATCTGGATTCAGCTTTAGTTGGAAAAGAAAAAGAATTGTGGTTAAAAAAGGTGAATAGTCCTGGCCATGCACTGTGTAACAGTTGAGTATCGGTGCCTGGAGGGCATAGTGTGTAACATTTGGCTGAGAAAAAGAATGAAATACTAAGTACTTCCTAAAACGTAAACCGTGTCCTGCCACGTACTGTTACTGATCCACTATTATATTCTCTCTCCCTCACTGTGGGGGGCTATAGGACTTCTCAAAAGGAAGAAATGTGCATTATTTGCATTCCTACTGGTTCTCCAAGACAGCTATATAAGTTGAGAGTAAGAGTGAAGAACTTTTTTTTTTTTTAGGGAGTCAATTCTGGCTCTTCAGTGGATCACACATGTCATCATGCACAAGGACCCAGGTTCAAGCCCTAGGCCCCCACCTCCAGGGGGAAACTTCACCAGGGGTACAGCAATGCTGCCAGCCTCTCTCTCTCTCTCTCTCTTTCTCTCTCTCTCTCTCTCTCTCTCTCATTTTCAATAAAATAAACAGCTTCTGCCCATAGTGAAGTTTTATAGACACAGAGAACTTACAATAACCCAAGTGGCAAAGAGAGAAAGAAAGAAAGAGAGCAAAAGAAAGAAAGGCTACTGCAAGAAGTAATTATAGAGACTGAAATCCTTTCACAGATAGAATTTAATAGCTAAAAGTTATGAGTTGTTATTTTATATTACTATTAATTTCTCATCACTGATAATCTTCTGTGTTTATTATAAAAGGAACTGTACCCCACCCCTAACCACAGTGAACTGGAGAATCCTTGACTCAGGTCACGACTGATTCCTATTCAGTCACCATTCTGGGCCTCACATGGGGGCACCTCTGTGGGAGCAGAATCTGCTGCCCACCTGAGACCAGGGAGGGTCGCTGGCCCACTGAGATGAAAACCCCCGAGAAAGTGCTCAGAAAGGAATCCTGATTGTTTCAAAATCTTGCCCACGCCGTCTTCTCCATTTCCCTTGATTGAAAAGTACAGTTGGAGTAGAAAGAGATAATATTTGAAAAAGCTATTTTACCTTTATAGAGCTGTTTCCCTTAGTCCTAAAGAAAATCATAAACTATCTCAGGGCCCACTGTAAGGCTTACATGAGAAGACGTGTGGAACTCTTAACACAGGTTGGCCCAGCAATGCCAACTCTCTGTAAACCCAGTAGGATTTCTAAGACATTTTGAATTCTAGCAGTTAAATTATCTACCTGCAAAGAAGCATCAACACCCACTCTTATAATCTTGACTCTATAAGAAATGTTTATTACAAGAACTAAACATGTGTGATAATTACGACCAGTCCTTTTTGTGCAGTAGTCGTTTAATGGAATGGCAGTGAGATCGCCCCCAATAAAGGGGAAAAATAAAGTGGTTTAGTTCCCCTGTGTACACACACACACACACACACACACACACACACACACACACACACACTACATGCATGTATTAGATCTTTCATTCATGGCTAGCTTACTTGAATACAAGATTCAGAAACCGTTCCACTCAGTAAAAAGAACTGCTGTAGGTCTGGGCATCCACTGTGGATAGATGTTGTGACTTCGTGTATGAGAATATTAAGTAGAGCAAGGCCAGAAATGACTGCTACTTTCCAGTGGTTTTGTTCTGAAACTTCCAGATAGTGACTCCACAGTTGTTTTTGTTTTCCTTTTTCCTTTCCCTATCTTGCCACAGTGTAATTTTGCTAAGTAATTACACTAACAAAAGACAGTTTAGGCCTCAGCAGTGAAATATTTCTCTTAAATACTGCTGTTTTAATTAAATGCAGCCCTGGGAGAACAGTGTTTAAAGCACAAATGGAATGGGCTGAGCCTTGGGGCAATTAGAAGCCAATAGAAGAAACTGAACAGCAGAGTAAATTGGGCACAAGCTATGAGAAGATTGAAGCAATTTATCAGGCAGACTGGAAGCTAATTAGTTAGTCAAACTAGACTACGTCATGATCTGCCAAATGTATCAAGCTTGCAGGACAAGTACGTACATGTGACTAGTGACTGCAACCAGATTAATGCCTTGACTATTTAATCAGTATTTGTTTTCAGCATTTCAACATCAGCTAAAAGTCATTAAGGGGAAAAAAATAAAAGAAGAGCCAAGGGTGGAATAAAATCAGAGACTAGAGCCACAGTCACATTTCAAAGCAAGAAATTGATTTGGGTTATAAAGCCCCAGAAATGATGATTTTAAAACTGTTGCTGGGGCTCAAGTTTGTAAGAAATTTCTCAATGGTAGAAGTCAGATCCACAAAGACAGTACTCATCTTTCTTTCAGATATTTCTTGGAGCTCAGACCCACACATAGCCCTGCAGCAAACAGACTTTTATGCGACTCAGGAAATGATGGAGATGAGAGACCCTACATATTAGAAATTGGTTTCAGAATGTTTGCAAGAGTTGTTTTTTAAAAAATTTTCCTTTTTTTCTTGCCAAAATGTTTCAAAGTTTTTATTATATCTACGAGCAACAACAAATGACGCTGTGACACTTGAGCAGAGGTTGAACAATCAGGTTGTTCCGGTGAGATCTAAATGCCTTCACCAAAAATAAATAGGTTTTATAGTAAGACAGTCAGACAGGAAAATGGTTGTCATGACAAAAAAGATTTTAATTGCTACTGGCAGCCATTTTTCTCCGCTACCCCCTTTTCTTTTTACCTGATAGAATTTGGGGGGAAGGGGGGAAGGGGGAGAGGGGGAGAGGGGGAGAGGGGGAGAGGGGGAGAGGGGGAGAGAGAATGCAGCCCTGCTTTACCACCTGTGAAGAGTGAAGAGTGCCCTCCCCGCCCCCCGCAGGTGTATGTGGGTGGGAAGGAGATTAAATCAGGGTCACGGTATCTGGTAACTGGTAACTGGTGTTTTTAGCTCTCTGTGACACCTCCCAGCCCCAGAAATCTTGATACTCCCAGATTTGAAGCAGAAGAACAGGGCCATTCAAGGCAGAAGGCAAGTGCGAGCTTGGGCAAAACCTTTATTGCCATCTCTTTGGGGAGGAATGGGCAAAGAGGATGAACAGCTTCATGACGGGTTGTTTTGAGTGACTTCAGCAAGCACTGGTGCCTAGGGGGTGTTCCTGAACGCTCTGATACCTGTTTTGGAGATGATTAGGGTAGGAAGAGAGAGGCTTAATTCATGAGAACTTTTACAGAGCGGGACTTAGGGGCATGGGTACTGAATTGGTTAGTTTGCAGAAAGGATGTAGGTGAAGGAAAGCATTTCATTAATTCTAGAAACAGGCTTGCCCTGAGAGGGGCATTCTCTCTTTGGCAAGTCAGGTTTCAGAGCATCAAATAGATGCAGAGAAAATACAAAAATATGGTTACCATAGTGCATGTCACTCTCTGTGTTTGGGGAGATATGTAAGGTGTTAAAGAAGGGCAAACACCAGGCCTGCCATCACTCAATGTCACTCAGCTGCGCCAAGGGCTGCCTTTGCTTGTATGCCTTTGTCAGCCATTCAGAGATGCGATGTGAGCTTTGCTGCTTGTGACAATGCGCACTTCTTCACTACAGATTGTTTTACAGCTCTGCTGTTAATCACGTTGTTCTCAACAGTAAAAAGGCTTAAAAAGTTAAATAATGAGAAAACGACTCTTTATGTACCAATGATTCCGCTGAAGTTCTCTTGAAAACTCTTCACTTGTGGAGAAATGCCTAAGATGGCTGTCCACTGAGGGTGTCGGTGAGGGTATTAAGAGATCAAGCACTATTGAGGAAAGATGAACACCCCATTGTGACTCAAACAGAATACATTCTAGAAATTAAGGCCCTTCACACTTCAAAGAACTGAAGAAGCAGGATCTCTAGACTGAAATAGGCAGAAATAGTTTGCAGATTCCTTTCATGCTCTGTACATCGAATACATTTTGAGCCAAACTGTAGCTGAGCTTACAATAGCAGAGACGCCTTTTACTTTCATTTCTCTCATGTGATCAATATACTGCCTATGGTTACATTTGTATAAAACTTTCAGTTGTAGAGTTTGATTGTCGGCGGATTAAATTTAGTAATAAAAATTCTGTGTGCCAAAGGAATAAAGGAAAGTCCTCAGGCAATAGTGTTTTTTCAATCATTGGTTTTTTTTTTCTTTTTGAAATGCATTTGGTTATAATAAACACGACCACGGATGGTAAAATGACAGCTTATTTTTTTTCATTGTTAGAATTTTTTCATCTGTAAGTTTGAAATTTAGCCAAGGACTATTCTTGCCAAGAGGTCAAGAAGTGAAAAGAGTACAAAATGCTTTCTCACCAAAAGTAGCACTGCACTGATCACATTTAAGCTTCTCTAGGAAAAAATAATAATAAAGAAGGCGTCTTCTGTCTCTAAGGGAATGAAACGCTGGCTATACCCTTTCACACCACTGTGTGGTACTGCTTACTCTAGAATTGTGTGTGTGTGTGTGTGTGTGTGTGTGTGTGTGTCTGCCCACACATATGTCTACATCTAAAATGCCTGGAGTTGAAAGTATAGCAGGTATTGTTGTTTTGGGAATAGCAAGTGCTGGGATTCTATTTACTGAGTGTGAGTTCTCTTTCAGAGTAGGACTATGGAGATTCAACTTGTTGACTGGCAAATACTTAGCAGACGCCTGAATGTGTATATTTGCTATCCAACAAGTGACTGTCATGATGGTAGCCAGATTCAGCTAGATGGTATTGCTACTTAATCTGACTTCAGCCATAGGACTTGATATGTAAACATGACAAATAAGATCTTTCAATGTGGAAGCTTTTAAGTTTGCTCTGTTTGGTTGTGATCTCCTTTTTTTTTTTTTTTTTTAAACCATTTTAGTGAAAGTATGTTTGAACCCTGTTGATATGCGGGGTCCTGACTCAGAGCAGACAAGAGTCTATCATAACACCACTCTTGTACTCTTCTTCATTTTAGCTCGACGGCTTACTGCTTTTCGTTGAACTTTACTGAGCTGGTGAGCATTTTCCCAGTCCTCGTGATGGCTGTGTATCACGTGAAGAGAAGAGTGCCAAGATCTGACGTTATATTGCTTGGAGTTAGGAGTGGACACGAAGATAAATAAAAGCAGCCAGAGTAGTGGCTTGGTACCTAGCAAGACCTCACAAGCATTGCTTATAGTTATTATCTAAGTGTCCTGGTAAGGAAATGGCTAAGAGTCAGTGAGCTTTAATGTGTCCTGCAACATTCCCACCCCAGAGTCCTACCCCACCAGGGAAAGACAGAAACAGGCTGGGGGGCACAGATCCACCTGCCAACACCCATGTCCAGCGGAGAAGCAATTACAGAAGCCAGAACTCCCACCTTCTGCTCCCCATAAAGAATTTGGGTGCATACTCCCAGAGTGGCAGAAACCATAGGGGAAAAATGATCAGAAGGCTCTGAACTCCATCAGGACCCAAAGAGAGAAGAGGGAAAAGGAAGGGACATTTGGATGTAGTAATAGATGTAGGTGTGACTTGGACAGGAAGAGAAGATGGATCCATAGGAAAAAGAAAGGGACAAATATATTCAAATATGAATAGATAGTCATAGAAATATTAGTCAACCCGTATCTGCAGCCTTAAGAGAACTGCTGTAGCTCCCAGCAGGAGGGACTGGGGACACAGAACTCTGGTGGTGGGAAACACAGAGTTGTACTCCTGTTATCTTGTAATTTTGTGAATCAATGTTAAATCATTAATAAATTTTTTTAAGAAAGAAAAATCTAGTAGCTCTAAAAAAAAAAGTGTGTGTGTGGATAGCGCCTTGCAAAGCTTTAATATTAAAAAAGAGAAATTGTGAATAAAACTTTGGCTTCCTACAGGCATTCCTTTTCTCCTAATTAACATGCCCCCAACTTTGTTTTTTTTTTAACTAAAATATCTGAGTGGAAAACAGGTTTTTTTCTTCAGCTAGTCTCAAGCACCATAAATTCAAGAATTATAAGCATCATCATATTATTACCTATGCAAGTGGACTGGTGAGTCTTTTAGCAGCCGCCTACTGTACCCTTTGTTTTGTAGATCACCCAGAATTTTCTTCTGGGGAAGAAAAGATGATGGGACAGAACTTCATGAAAGCAGGGTAGAAGGAAAGGGCAGCCTCTTCCACAAACACAACTGTCATGCAGGCTGGAAACTGCATTTTGTAGTCAGGAATTGGGGGCCACAGTGTCCTTGACACTCATGGCAGCTCAAATGGAAAATGAAGGAGCCTGTTCTGTTGCCCAGCCCACGAAGGTCTCCTGATGACGATGTCAAGAAGACCAAGGAAATGTGTCAGACCCCCGATAAGGAAAGGCACACGGGCGTCCATGCAGCTTCTGGCTCCTGATTTCCTCCCAAATATGGTGGTTTGTCCGGTGTTTTATTCAGCATGTCATGAAGCTGCATAAATAAAGGAAACAGAGCACCGTGATCTGCTCATTTTGTCAACGTTGCGCTGGAGTTATGCTCAGACAACACCTTTTTGTTAAGATTCCTGATGGCAGTGCTCTAATGGTTTTTGAAGGAGAATTGCCTAATGACTGCGGCTGGTTGCTCTGCTGGGGCCCAGCGAGAAGTCTGTTCCTAATTGGATTTACCTGCATGATTTAGTTATCAGAAAAGGAGAAGTGCTGGAAGAGAATAAATATGAGAAATAAGAGGGGTGTGTGTGTGTGTGTGTGTGTGTGTGCGCGTGCGTGCGTGTGTGTGAACAAGAGACACTCAGATTCCAAAGCTATGCTGTGTGTTGGGTTGTTAAAGTTATGTTAACATGCAGACTGGACAGTTTTAGTGATTGCCAAGCATTAAGTCCTTGTTTTTAAAAATATGTATTTATTTATTTGACGGGACAGAGAGAAATTGAGAGGGGAGGGGAGGTGGAGAGGGAGATAGAAAGACTCCTACAGACCTGCTTCACTATTTTGTGAAGTTCCCACCTCCACAACTTCACCTCCATCCCGCAGGCGGAGCCAGGCCCTTGAGCACTGCCACGCTTACATTCAATTTCATGTGCCACCCCCAGCCCCAGGTCCTTGGCTTTTTAGATGAGGAGACAAGACTCAGAGCGATTCAGTGCTAACTCAAGATTATCCAGTGCAGGGGCTCCTGTCTCACCTTCATCCATGCCCTTCATCGATGTCACTTAATCTGTGTTTTTTTTTTTTGGGGGGGGGGGATTCAGTTTGTATCTTTTTATGTTTTATTTGCGATTTAATATTGATTTACAAGATTGTAGGATGATAGGGGTATAATTCCATACAATTCCCACCACCAGAGTTCTGTATCCCATTCCCTCCATTGGAAACTTCCCTCTGGGAGGATGGACCAGAATTCTTTATGGGGAGCAGAAGGTGGGAGGTCCGGCTTCTGTAATTTCTTCTCTTCTGGACATGGGTGTTGGCAGGTAGATCCATACCCCCAGCCTGCCCCCCCCCCCTCTTTCCATAGTGGATTAGGGGAGGGGAGGTTCCAGGACACATTGGTGTGACTGTCTGCCCAGGGAAGTCAGGCTGGCATCATGGTAGCATCTTCAACTTGGGGGCTGAATGCGGTAAGATTTGCTAGAACTGCTTTGTCCATTAATTCCCTCCCTTTTCCTTTTTTTATCCTATTTTTATCGTGTTCTTAGTTCTATTCTGCTGGTGGTCAGCTTGCTGAGAACGTGTATTCCTTGGCTTCTTTTCTTGTAGGACTCTGTTCAGTAGTTCTTGTAAGGTGGGGTTGATGTTGGAAAATTCCTTTAGCTTTTGGATGTTTGAGAAGACCTTTATTTCCCCCTCATATATGAAGGATAATCTACCTTAATTGGGTGACAGAACAGGCTGCTTTTCATCAGAAACGTCATGTGTTCTCGTTCAGTAGGTTAAGCCCCCTGAAGCCATGGATTTGCAGCTCCCAGACTACCCCTTTCTCAGTCAGCACTCCTTCACCTCTGTGTGCTTGGCTCCCACATCACAGCACACAGGATCACCACTGGAGGCGGCAATGCCTCTGTGGGCGTCTGAGCTGTAGCTGGTGAGGTTTCATAAGATGGGTAGTTGTAGATGTTTGTTGTCTTGGAGGCATCAGTCCATGACCATGCCTCCTGGAAGTCCCAGTTTGTATCTTTGTTTTTATTGTGTAGGCCAGAAACTTTCTTTTTAGTAAACATAGTGATAAAAGTTTAGTAAGATTAGTGTTTTCTAAAATGCATTTCTTTTAGAATAAAGATTTCACTTTTTTAAAATTTTTGCCTCCAGGTTTTTTTTCCCTTTTGTTGCCCTTGCTATTTTATCGTTGTTGTGGTTATTATTATTGTTGTTATTATTGATGTCATTGTTGTTGGATAGGACAGAGAGAGGAGAGGAAGACAGAGAGGGGGAGAGAAAGACAGACACCTGCAGATCTGCTTCACCGCCTGTGAAGTGACTGCCCTGCAGGTGGGGAGCCAGGGGCTTGAACCGGGATCCTTACGCCGGTCCTTGCTCTTCACGCCAGGTGCACTTAACTTGCTGCACTACTGCCTGATCCCCCAGAATAAAGATTTTAAAGGTAATTTCCAGATAGTAGAGTTTTTCATAATTGTGTGTGAAACAGGCATCCATTTTAAACAGCCTCTGAATTATTTCTTATAGAGAACATAGGCATGGGTTAAGGAACTAGGAGTAAAGGTGATGATATTTTGTCCAAAAGAAAAGTATGTTACGAGCCCGAGAGGTGGCTCTTCATGAGAATACAAGATTTACGTCCTGAGGCCCAGCTTCAGTCCTCAGCGGAGCTGAGCCTTATTCTCTTCTGTCTCTCTAATAAAAATGAGTAAGTAAACGTTTTTTAAAAAGGTATCTTCTTTTAAAAGAAACAAAAATATGCTGCTGAATGAGTCAATGTAGACATGTGAGAAAAAGCACCCTTAGAACCTTGTGGAAGGGGCGATGGGAAGGGCAGAGGGCAACCCTTACACACGCGTGAGGTTCAGGGCTTGACCCTGAGCACCACATGGGACGATTCTTTGCTTGGTTGTGCATTCTCTTACCCTGTCTCTCACACGCACAGTAAGAATAAATCTTATGTCCAGGATGGGAAGTTGGGTTGACTTGCCTACAAAGCTTCAAGTTGAGTGTTTGAATAGGCCAAATTACTTGCATTTGTCTGAGAGAAGAGGTGACTTATCTAACTACCTTTACTATACTTATCTAGGGAGTATGTGAGGGCTGTGTTGCTCAGTTTTTCAGGTTTCTGAGCAGGATTACTGCCGGGCTAGCTTCGTGGCCGGGAGAGACCAGGTAATACATGGTAATACAATTCTTTATTCATGCTGACGCCCCAGAGTCTGGGGTGAGCACAGTGGTTAAGCCACGTGGCGCCAAACCGCAATGGCCGCCTCCCATGGGAGAGAAAAGAGAGGGAAACCAGGAACAGAAGTGGGTTTTATGGGATAAAACTGGAAGTTGCAAGTCGAAATGGAGATGGCTAGGGAAGGGGGTGGAGAAAAGAAAAAGGCACTCTGGGAACTTCCTTAGCTACTGTTGCTATGGTTTTAGCTGGTGGGAATTAGCAGTACCCTGAGGGGATAACGTGGTGAGGAGACCTCTAGACATTTATAAGACAAAGCAGAAGCTTGGTATGTGGATAAAGGGACTGGCCATACTAGCACAGGGTGGTTTGTGGGCCCTGCCGAACTCAACCACATCTGCACAATTTCCCAACAGATTCCCAAGGCATCTGACGGCAATGGGAATAATGAAGTGTCAGCATAAGCAGCAAAGTGGCTTATGTCAGGCACAGGTAGCACCACGGATAAGACGTGGCTTTTCTCTGTTATCAGGCCAAGCTCTTCACAGGCAAAACACAGTGTAGCCCATCAGTAAAATCCCACAAAAAGAGCAAAAACAAAACCAGAAGTTTTTTTTTTTTTTACACAAAATATACTTAAAACTAAAGTTTCTCTATCTGATAAAAGTAGAAAAAAATGTTTCAGAAACACCATAGACATACTCTATAAAGCAGATCATGATCTTCATAATTTGATATCTGTGGTGGTAGATGGTTGAAGTATTGTTGAATTATCTCAGTCAGAGTTACAGGGAAACCTAACAGCGGCCACAAACCCTGTAAACTCAGGGAAGTTTGAGGAGGCTAGGGAGAGCTGCTGTTTCTCCAGGTGTGGGAGGGAATGCTGGAACAGAGCCACTGCATAAAATAATATGTCTGTATGAACACAGGGAGTTTTTAAAAAGAAAACAATCTGAGTATTCTGCATTTAAAAATCGCTCTGCTTTGAAGGACATCAAGGCCTTGGAATGCTTTCCTGGTGTAAAAGTTTTTGTATGTGAAGAGTCTCAACAAACCTTTCCTTCACTACCTATGGGATAAATACAAGACACTAAGAATACCCTTATACATTTGACTTTTATTACAACATCACAAAATTCTTAAGAGGCTATGTTTACTATTTATTTTAGCTAGAGGAGGTTATATCTACCCTTTACTTTAGCTAAAGAAAAAAAAAAAGACAGTGTCTGTTTGCCAAATAAAACTTTCAGTAAGGTGATGAAAATGATTTCTGTACTCTGCCATGCTTTTTAAAAAACATATAATTAAGGGAAAGTCTGTCAGGGAAACCTCTGCCCTCAGTTGTAAATCCATCTTATGTCCACCTGTCTGGTAAGTGAACCATGACAAATTTGGGGGGGGGAAACTCTTTCAACCCTATCTCTTTACGCATTTTGGTGTTTAACAACTACCGTGAGTGATAAATCAGTGAGGGGCTCGCTGCAGTACTGTTCATTAATTAGAACACATGGTACAAATTCTTAGGTAGACTGAAGCTATGATGGTCCAGTGGGTAAGCTGGGGACAGCCAACTGATGTAGCTCCCTTTGATCTTCATATGACTAAGTTAGAAAGGACATACTACCATTAGCAATGAAATAATGCTCTGAGGTGGACTTTCCTAGCTCCAGGACCACTTCTAGCCCAGAAGGCTGTTAGCAATTGCCATTATTACACAACCATGAAAAATGTGTACTAGTTTCTTCTTAAAGCATTTTCTGGTAAACCGTGTGATGCAGTATTAAAATGTGTCAGTCCGTTGGGAGTTTCTTAATTAATCCTCATCTTTTAGTCCTAAATGCTATATTTACAACTTGTTTTCTTTCTAATAAAGTCCCCCTTTCTTCCCCCAGGAACTGTTCAAGTGACGTTGCTTATTTACAATAACTTGAAAAAATGAAAACAAAACTGAGCTTTCAGAAAGCTTCTACGGTTAAGTTAGGCATTAAAAGCACCAAAAGTCAGAGGGCAGTGTTCCCTAAGGTTCAAGGTTAAAAGCACCAAAAGTCAGAGGGCAGTGTTCCCTAAGGTTCAAGGTCACTGTAAATAGTGATCTTAAAACACAAATAGAACCTCTTTCTCTTCTCAGCCTAATATTTGAATGTCCTCAGTTTTCCTGAGTAAAGTTTAAAATTCCTTTAAAAAATAACCCACAAGTAGAATAAGTGAATGATTATAATGAAAGCAATATTTACTGTGTGGTAGCTCTTAGGCTGGTTCTTGGTGTTGGAGTCTACATGTCTGAACCTCGGTTCTGCCATTAGATTCTGTGTCACTTCGGGCACAATGCGTCATCTTCCAAACAGAATAGACCGTGATGACAACACCCATCTTACAGAGCTGGGAGGACGAAGTGAAAGGATAGAACTAGAGTTTCAAATACAGCACCTGATACGCACCTATCATCTCATCTCAGGTGAATGGCTTACATCCAGATAATTAGCTGAGCTACTTAAAATTCTAGTATTCTAGGTGAACCAGTAGACCGACTATAAGTCAAAATTGTGTTTTCAGGTGAAAAAGGGAGATAGCATGAATGACATGTAATTAACAAATATTGTCATTGAGCCCAACATTAAATTACTGAATTTAGGGGCATCGTCTGTGTCATAGTATTTTACGTATTTTGTGAAGTAATTTAACAATTGAATTGATCCCTTCTCCTATTTTTTTAGCTTTTCAGAATATGTTCAAGGTTTTGTTTGAAAAACTTTATTTCAAAGGAAAGTATTTATACTGTAGTTTTTGTAAAGATTTGATCTTTCTCTTATATTTTATTTTATTATTATCATTTTTTCTACCAAAACATTGATCATGGCTTATGGTGGTGTGTGGGATTGAACTTGAGAACTCAGATAAAAGGAACCCAGAGCCTTAAGCATGAGAGTCTCTTTGCTTAACCATCATGCTATCTCCTGCCACCTCTTTCTCTTATATGACAAAATATATTCAGTGATTGGAGAGATGGCTCAGAAGCCAGGGCATAGAACTTACATAAATGAAGTCATAGGTTCTTTCCCTGGTCATCTGATCAGATCTCTCCACAAATACATTTAAAAAATAAATTTATTTATTTTGATTTTGATTAAGGATGTTACAGAGCGAGATAAAGAGGGAGGGAGAGACATTTATAGCACTGTTGTGACTAAGAAGAAGCTTCCCATTGAAAATAGGGATCAGAGACTTGAACCTGACGTCTGGCTACACATGTACTGTAGAGGGTGTACCACCACACAGCACCTACAGATAAATACTCCTTAAAAATCTGTTTGGCTCATCCATTTCACGTACCAGCTGAGTTTATGTTGAATCAAGTAAATCACAAGTGCTAGAGGCTAATAATAGTTATGTTACAAGAGCTTGGGTGACTCAAAGAAAGGTAAACCCAGTCCCAAGCAGAAGCAAATAAATCCTAGAAAAGTAAAATGAAAGCCTATTCCATTTGGTTTCATTCTCACCTTTTCATCACACACATATGGAAGTAGGATGGTCTATCCCAGGAAGTATCTGTCTGCAGAGGGAATGAACACAGGCACACACGGCCAGGCTCGGCCCAGCAGATGAGGCAGCTGTGATTGTTGGCAGTGCTGGGCCACCCAGCAAGTGGTCATTTCTTTTCTCCCTCTTCTTCCTCCTCCTCCTCCTTATTCTTTGCTTCTCTCTCATCCTTCTATATTAATTAATCTATATGCACCTAGTTCTTAAATTTAAGTGACATTCCACTTCTGTAAACAACAACAACAACAAAACCTTTACTGGGAACACTTCTGCACTGCTGGTGGGAGTCTAACTCAACCCAACTTATGGAGAGCAGTTTGGAGAACTGTCACAAGGTTAGACATGAACCCACTCTATGGCCCTGCAATTCCTCTCCTGGGGATGTAGCTTAAGGAACCCAACATACCCATCCCAAAATATTTATGTACACCTATGTTCATAGCAGCACAACTTATAATAGGCAAAACCTGGAAGCAACCCAGGTGTCCAACAACAGATGAGTGGCTGAGTAAGTTGTGGTCTATATACACAATGGAATACTACTCAGCTATAAAACATGGTGGTTTCACCTTCTTCACTTCATCTTGGATGGAGCTTGAAAGAATCATGTGAAGTAGATCAGCCAGAAAGAGAAGAATCAACTGGGATGATCTCACTCATAGACAGAAGTGGAGAAAGAAGAACTGAAGGGAAGACACAGAGCAGAACTTGGACTAGAGTTGGTGTGTGGCACCAAAGTGTCAATACAAAGGACTCTGGGGTGGGTTAGGGGAGGTTTTCAGGTCCTGATGCCTGGCGGTGAAGGGGGATCTAGCCTGAGCTGAGAGTGTTTTGCAGAAAACTGAGAAATTTTACACATGTACTAACAGCTGTTTTTATTGTAAACCACTAATTGACCCAATCAAAAATGGGGAAAAAAAGGCCTTTAGTGAATGGATGTCCCCCCAGTGGCTTCCAAGATTTCCTCAACAAGACTGATAGTGTCCAGTGATGAGAATTTGGTGCCCTCAAATTAAGTTACATTCTATCTTTTTTATTTTTTCTTCTATTATTTCTGTCTTTAAAAAAATTTTTTATTAACGATTTAATAATTATTGACAAGATTGTGGTATAAGAGGGATATAGTTCCATACAATTCTCACCACCAGAGTTCCATATCCCCTCCCATCCACAGGAAGGGTCCCTATTCTTTATCCCCCTGGGAGGAGAAGGTGGGAGATCTGGCTTCTGTAATTGCTTCCCCACTGGACATGGCCATTGGCAGGTCGATCCATACTCCTAGTCTATTTCTGTCTTTTCCCAATGGGATAGGGCTCTGGGAAGGTGGGCTCCAGGACACACTGGTGGGGTCATCTGTCCAGGGAAGTCAGGTTGGCATCATGGTAGCATCTGCAACTTGGTGGCTGAAAAGCATTAAGATATAAAGCAGACCAATTTGCTTAATAATCAGGAACCTAAAAGTAAAACTCTAGCAGATGAAACCTGAGGTCTTCATGTTGGAACGAGCTAGGAAGTCTTTTTCAGGTCTATTCCAAGGGGCCCCTGACTTTAACTAATTTTTGCCTGAGCCCAACAGCTAACATGCAGGTGGGCTAAAGGTGTTGTCTGGGAAGATGGTGTCAGAGTTGAGAATAGGACTAGAAATCTGGATCAGGACAGAGAGTAGCTCCCAAGTATGGGAAAAGCATGTAAATGCCATGTAAACCCTGTCTATCTGACCCATGGCCCATGTCTGTTCGTCTTCAGCACAGGAGCCTGTGTGGCCTCTGCGTCCCTGTCAGTCTGAGCTCACAGCCCATTAAGCTTCATTTTATGGTTCTAATAAGTACTCATGGGGTACTAGCTTAGATTTTTAAGAATATGAGTTCCATGATTCTCCTTCCCCTTTTTAAGATAGACACAGGAGGAGGACTAGGAGAGAGAGAATAAGCAGAGCACCAACGCTTCCTTCAATGTGGCGGATACAGGGCTTGAACCTAGGCTGTGTGCATGGCAAAGCAGTGAGCTATTAATTAAGTGAGGGCTAATTCATCATTAACCCTCATGATTACTTTTTCCAAGAAAAACCTTAAACCAACCCATTTTATTTTCTTATATGTTAAAGTGTTTTCATAGTGGATCCAACAATACAGAAGGGCGTTTTTGTTTCTTTTAATTCTCTTTACTTTTTTATTGGGTAGAGACATCCAGAAATTGGAGGGAAGGAGGAAACAGATAAGGAGAGAGATAAAAAGGTACTTTCAGCACTGCTTCACCACTTGCAAAGCTTTCCTTCTGCAAGTGGGGAGTGGGGGCTCGAACCCAGGTCCCTGTACATTGTATTATATGCTCTCAACCAGGTGCGCCATCATCAAAAGGACTTTTGTAAGTTCCAACAGAATTCTAGGTTTCTTGGCAGTGTGCAGAAAGACAAAATGAAACAAACAAACAAATAAACAAACAAAACCAGACCACATATGTCTGTCATTCTAGAGGCTGTCACTTGAGACAGGCCCAGATGGAGTTTTGACTGAAAAGCAAAAAGACAAAAGGACACCACTATGGTTTTTTTTTTTTAGCAAGGACAAATAAGCAAAAACTAAGTTGTAAATGCATTACTTCCTCTTAGAAGGTGAAACACCCATAGTGGGGTTTATAGCTGCGTTGCCAAATTCTCTCAAGCTTTAAACTAGATAGATGCGGAGCAGATGAAATTTCATCTCTGCTCTGCAAATCAAAGCTTTTAAAATGGAGAAATGGAGCCACTTTTGCCCCTGTAGAATTTCTCGGACTTCAGGTTCAATAGAAGTTCAAGTCTTTTTTTTTTCTCAGCAGGCGGGAAGCGGGAACCTTGGTAAATCTAGTGATGGATTCATGGGACACACTGAAGGTTTTCACACAAGAAGGGTTTCTGCGAGCCAACATATGCCCCTCCCCCACTAACTAACATTCTACTCTGTTTATTTATTGATTTTTAACACTGTGGTCTAGTGTACATAGAACTAACGCTCATCAAATGAGGACTGATCAGTGAAGACTAGCTTGAGTAGTGCATCTCGTTGTCCTTCCATTTGTAAGTGCTAATGAATTTGGTAACCGTCCCTCCCCTCATGAATTTAGGAATGACATCTCATTCATTCTAAACGTTTGCGTTTTCTGAGGATGTTAAGAGCACTGTTGTCCTAGTTACGGCATCAAAGCCTAAAGAATGGATAGCATTTGATAGAGTTGGAGAGGTCAGGGGTTTGGCAGTCTTGTTTTGTATATTTTAAGCGTATTCATTCATTTTATGTCAACCCCCTCCCCCACCCAGTCAAAAAAGAAACTGTCTTCTTTCTCCAGTCATCTCCTATTGCTAATAAAATGTGTTTCGGCTGAGGGAAGGGATGAAAATGGATTAGAAGGACAAGTCCTGTGTGAGTGCAGGCAGCCATCAGCAAGGAATGTGGGAAAGACCAACTCAGGCCAGTGGCTGTGCTTCCTCAAGCGGAGACACAGGTTTCTGAAGAGGGTGTGGACAGTGTGGAGCTCCGTCAGCTACCAACAGCCTCGCCGCCTCCCTTTCTTTGTAGAAATAATCCGCCTCTCTTGCCAGGTAAACGTGAATCTCCAACTGAACAGAAAGAATCCTCATGGTGGCAGCACCTCCATAGCATTCATGTCCTCCCCTTCCTGTCCTTTCTGATCTGAAGCCACAGGGACTACATAAGGACTGTTGGCCAGGTGCGGGTGTGGGGCCACCCTGCAGCAGAGCACCCGGAACCCAGAACTATACAACACCTATTCTATTGTCAAAAGATTCCTCCAGCAGGGTGATCACTGGGGCTCAGTGTCTGCATCAGGACTCTACTGCTTCTGCTTCTCTTTTCTCTTTCCTGTAAAGTGTGAAACAGAGAGATGTACGTGGTTGTGTGCAGAGACAGAGAGGAGGAGCAACGAGTGCAGTGCGGGACTGGTCCACCACTTAGGGGCTCTCCTATGCAGCTGGGAATGCGAGCCGTGGACTTGAATTTCCTCACCTAGTAGCGTGTGCACTATTGAAAGCTCCACCACCTGTGGTCCCTTGTCTTACTTTTTTTTTTTCTTTTTCTTTTTTAGAGCACTCCTTTAGCTCTGGCTTATGGTGATGTGGGGTTTGAACCTGAGATCTCAGAGCCTCAGGCATTAGAGTCTGTCTGTGACATTATTATCTCTCCCACCATATATATATATAATCACCATATTGAGTGGTTTAATGGTGTATCACACCATGAATACATTAATACAGCTGCTGACACGTGTGTAATCTCTCATCTCTCAGTGATAAGTGTCTGCAGGACATTCTCAGCCCCCAACTCAGGTCCCCTTCCATCCTCCTGCTCCAGGAACCCAGGGCTCTCGCCATCCATCGCTTCTCTTCCCTGCTGTCCCCAAAGTCTTTTGCTCTGGTGCAGTTCACCCCACCCAGTTTCAGCCTCACTTTGCATGTTCCCTATCTGTCCTATCTGTCCTTGTTTCCTAAGTGGGATCACGGTTCATCTTGGATGGAACCTGAAGGCATGACCATGCTGAGAAATGAGTCAAGAAAGACAAACACCTTTGTATGACTCTGAATTTTTCAATAAATAGATTACTTTTTACGTCCCATTTTTCATTGGGAGGTTAACAGTTTATAGTATAGTGGTTGGCCCATGGGCATAATTTCTCATCTCACCATGACTGGTGTCCTTCTTCTCCATATTCTTATTGATTTATTTTTGCCTCCAGGCTTATTGCTGTGACTCGGTGCCAGCACTATGAATCCGCTGCTCCTGGTGGTCACTTTTTCCATTTTATTGGACAGGACAGAGAGAAATTGAGAAAGAACAGGGAGATAAAGAGGGAGAGAGAAAGACATGCGCAGACCTGCATCACCTCTTGTGAAGTGCCCCTCCCCACTGTAGGTGGGGAACTGGGGGCTTGAACTGGGATCCTTGCGTGGGTTCCTGGGCTTCCTCCTATGTGTGCTTAACTTGGTGCGATGCCTCCCAGATCCCTCCTGATTACTCTTAATGATCTCTTGGACTCAGTACTACTTAATCTGACTTTTCTATGAAAATGCTTCCTTGAGAAGAAACATTGAAAGTTGACAGCTTTGAAAACGAAATGGAATGTAGAGCTCCATGTATGAGGTTATATAGCCCATGACTTCCACATTGACCTAATGTGTAGCTCCACATATGAGGGTGCACAGCCCATGACTTCCATGTTGACCTAATGTGGAGCTCCACATATGATGGTGCATAGCCCATGACTTCCACGTTGACCTAATGTAGAGCTCCACATATGATGGTGCATAGCCCATGACTTCCATGTTGACCTAATGTAGAGCTCCACGTATGATGGTGCACAGCCCATGACTTCCATGTTGACCTAATGTAGAGCTCCACGTATGAGGGTTCATAGCCCATGACTTCCATGTTGGCCTAATGTAGAGCTGCACGTATGAGGGTGCACAGCCCATGACTTCCACGTTGACCTAATGTAGAGCTGCACGTATGAGGGTGCACAGCCCATGACTTCCACGTTGGTCTAATGTAGAGCTCCACGTATGAGGGTGCATAGCCCATGACTTCCATGTTGGCCTAATGTAGAGCTGCATGTATGAGGGTGCACAGCCCATGACTTCCACGTTGGTCTAATGTAGAGCTCCACGTATGAGGGTGCATATCCCATGACTTCCATGTTGGCCTAATGTAGAGCTGCACGTATGAGGGTGCACAGCCCATGACTTCCACGTTGGTCTAATGTAGAGCTCCACGTATGAGGGTGCATAGCCCATGACTTCCATGTTGGCCTAATGTAGAGCTGCACGTATGAGGGTGCACAGCCCATGACTTCCACGTTGGTCTAATGTAGAGCTCCACGTATGAGTGTATACAGCCCATGACTTCCACATTGACTTAATGCTGCCCTTATGTTGTTACTCAGGCAGCAGCCGACATTTCCAGCCTTCACATCCAGCATGCTGCATCATTGTGACCATTGCTATCATTTTCATGTCTTTGTGCTTAAGGAGGAGATCCCTGAGTGGGGGTAAATAGCATAATGGCTATGTAAACAGACCTCATGCCTGAGGCTCCAAAGTTCCAGGTTCAATCTCCTGCGCCACCATATACCAGAGCTGAACAGTGCTCTGGTAAAAATAAAAATAAAAATAAACAAATCAATTTGGAGTATCTGCAAGGCATTTTCTTTTCCGCCACAATGCACTAGTACACCAAACCACTTTCCACCCACCTGCCCACCCTCAACCCCTTGTACTCACAGAATCCTTTGCTTAAGGAGGGGGAGATTATGGAAAATTGAAGCCAAGGTAGTAATAGTAAAGAGATCAGTTTTGAAAACAGAAGAAGTAAGAGACAGAGTGTGGAAACATCAGAAGACTGGGAAATGTCAGTGGAACTGCCCTGGCAGAAGCAGCTTGTCAGGTTTAGGAAAATTGATTTCTGCTCAGTGAAAATTTCTCTTTATCTTTGGGCTTAGAGAATGGTTGTCTGAAAAATATTTATTCATTGAAACTATATTCAATTAAATCAACAATAAGTTCTGTCAATGAAGAAAATCAAGGAAAGTTTTGTAATTCCAACCCAATTTCTGCTGTTGGGGACCTAAGTTCCATAAAAACTAGAGATGCGAAGAGAAATGTTCAGAAGACACTGTCTGCACGATATCATGCCTGCCTCTCTACCTTGCCGCTACATAGCCAGCTTGGCATTTCAATCAGATCTGTTGTATTAAAGTAACTGACCTTAAGGGACACTCATCTCCATTTTATATAATCTCAGAAACACCTACGTCAGTTTGAAGGTGTTTATAATGTTACTGTCTGCTTTATTTATTTTCTGTGAATCTCAGTCCCTCCACTTACCATCTGAGATGAACTCATTAACTATGTATTCAAGCATATTAAATATTAGTTCTATCAGATACTGTCCAAGAGTCTGATCTTCAGCAAATTATTTTCTTTTGAGCACTGGCGGAACTATTGAATAAATCATCACCATATTTGGAGTTGTATTTTTTCTTTCTAGTTCTGTGAATGCCACCACAGATCCGAATCGCTTACTCCGTCTCTTAGCATAGTGTCCTGCCATGAATATTTGTAATTTATAGATGAGTAGATGCTTAGTCCTCAAGTCAGTTCTCTGGGCCACTATCCCCTCACCCCTGCACTTTATTTTTACTGGTTCAGAAGTTTACCTTTGCTCCATAATTTATCAGATCAATGGAAAAACACACATCTTTTTATTTTATTTTATTTTATTTTTCTGTGACTGACACTCTCCTCCTGTCTGGTACGTCCTCACAGGAAGCTCTCTGTTATTTCAAGGTTCTTCTCTTGTGTCCTTTGCATGATTTTTTGCCTTCTGGTGTGTTTCTCAGGATGTTTTCCGTGCCTTTCCCCAAACTCCTAGTCTCCCTAACATCTCTTCTCTCATCACTATAATCAGTCCTTAGACTTTTATGCTTCCTACTACATAGTCTGCTTTGCTTTACTGTTTAATTTTTCATATTTGTTCTTTTACCACCAATATTAGTTGGCACATTCTGAATCTTTTTTTTTTTTTGCCTCCAGGGTTATTGCTGGGGCTCGGTGCCTGCACTATGAATCCACTGCTCCTGGAGGCTGTTTTTTTCCCCTTTGTTGTCCTTGTTGTTTATCATCATTGTTATTATCATTGTACTTGTTGCTGTCATTGTTGTTGGATAGGACAAAGAGAAATGGAGAGAGGAAGGGAAGACAGAGAGGGGGAGAGACAGACAGACACCTGCAGACCTGCTTCACTGCCTGCGATGCGACTCCCCTGCAGGTGGGGAGCCAGGGGCTCAAACCTGGGTCCTTATACTGGTCCTTGCGCTTCCCACCATGTGCGCTTAACCCACTGAGCTACCGCCCGACCCCCTCTGAATCATTTTTTACTTATTGTGTTCAGCACACACAGTCAGTGGTCAAGACACACTTATCAAGGAAAACTTAGCAAACTGACAATTTTTTCCTAACCAATTGATGAACCAATATATGGCCATGATTAGTCATTAGTTTACAAGGAAATACTTCTCAGAGGGACTAGATGTCTCTTAAAAAGGGAAAGTGCAATTTAAAAGCATCCCTAAATTACAATGGAAACTTGAGTTTTTCATCTTGCAAAACCACCTTCCGAAAATTACATAATTGCTAATACAACAGCAAGTCTCCTACCTGATTTTCACCTGTATCAGGCAGGCCAGGTTCCTGTAATATCTCCTGTGTCATTTTGACATTAATGCCAGACAACCTAACCTCTGGTTCTGTCTTAATAGTTTTATTTTCTCTAATGACACGCTTTATGTAAGGGTGAATTATGATATTTAGAAATGTTCTGAAGACTTCCTTGTATAAAGTGAATTGCTCTGACCACTCAGGACAATTCTCTGCACTAAAACATAGGACCATAAGTGAGACAGTTGCCCTTTGCCATCATGCCAGTTGACTTTGAAGAGCACAGTGACACAGCAAACAAGCTTCCCTTTACGGGACTGGTTAAGTGTGGACTTGTCCATATGTGACAAGATGTAGGTGTCTCCATTACTGATACGACCTTGGTCTCCAGGGAGAAAGAGAAGACAGTTTGGTTAGTAGTTCCAGCTTCACATACTGCAGTTGCTTAAGAGACACATTTATTCTAAGGCTGTCTCCTGGAGGAAAAAAAAAAAGAGAGAGAGAGAGAGCACAATGACAGGCCTTGGGGGGAGGGGAAGGAACTTCAGTGACACACCTTTAAAAACTTGCCTTGTTACTACCTGCACTTGTTTATATGTCCAGCTGTTAGCATAGCTACTCTTCCTTATCAGCAGCCCTCAAATTTATCGAGACTATGTTCTAATATATACCAAGCACCTGTGTGGTCCTGCACACAGACTTACAATTGTGCTTCTAATTGAAAGGCAGACAAACTGCCGAGCAGAACAGGATAAAGGTCCAGGAGAGGGGATTTATCTGTGGACATCTTTATTGGTTACTGTCACTCTCATCATTGCCCCAATGCTATCCTGCCTGTTTGTACAACCTTGTGTATTTCACATGTCCTTGGTATTAGCAATCAGGAAAAAATGGTTCAGCCTTCAATTTCTAGCTTCTGGGGGGATAGAATTATTATATTTGGTGAGCTTATATTTATTTATAAAATGGAAATATTGACAAGGCCATAGGATAAAAGGGGTACAATTCTACACAATTCCCACCACCAAAACTCTGTATCCCATTGTCTCCCTTGAAAGCTTTCCTATTCTTTATCCTTCTGGGAGTCTGGACCCAGGGTCATTATGGGATGCAGAAAATGGAAAGTCTGGCTTCTGTCATTGCTTCTCTACTGGACAAGGGTGTTGGCAGGAAGATCCATACTCCCAGTTTGTTTCTGTCTTTCCCTCGTGGGGCAGGGCTCTGGAGAGGTGAGGTTCCAGGACATATTGGTGAGATCGTCTGCCTAGGAAGTCAGGTTGGCATCATGGTAGCATCTACAAACCTAGTGGCTGATATTTGGTGAGTTTTAGTGAAGAACTTACTTTGAACTTTTACAGGTATGCCACAAATAGCTCTTTTCCAACTTGTGCCTTCTGCATGTGAGGCGAGAGAAGAAGCAGACTTTCTTCTCTCCTTGAGTGTTGCCCACGCCAAACCAGAGCAAAAAGAAGGAGGTATTTGATGTGTGTGTGTGTGTGTGTGTGTGTGTGTGTGTGTGTGTGTGTTTGGGAGTCATATACTAATAATGCTGAAATAAGGGATTGTATTATAAGAGATGGGATATTTGCTACTAATATCACAAATATTTTGCTACTAAGTACCTAAAATGCTTAATGATCTCTTATCTTTCTCAACTACCTTGTTCTATGAGGAAGGGGTAGGGAATCATTTTTTCTTTTAATACTTTTATTTATTTATCAGTAGATAGAGACATAGCGAAATAGGGGAGGGGAAGATGGAGAGGGAAGGAGACAGAGACAGCTGCTGCCCTGCTTCACCAATTGTGAAGCTTTCCCCCTGCAGGTGGGGACTAGGGTCTTGAACCTGGATCCTTGTGCTCTGTGATATGTGTGCTCAACCAGGTGTGCCACCACCTGCCCCGAAGGAGTAGAGAATCTATCTAGGACAACGTAATTGTGATCAAATACTTTTGTCCAGAGAGATAGCTCTCTGGGTGTGGGTGCCCCTGTCACCACGTGTGTGACACGGGATCTAGGATCATATAGAAAACAGGGTGGTCATGGAAGATGCTTCTGGGCTGTGGTATTCTCTGCCCCGTCTAAATGAGAAATACACCTCAGAGCTACCTGCAAGACCCCAGTTCCACCCGAACCAAGTAAATAAAATTAAGATAAAAAAAAAACCCCAACACCTTGGGGTGGGGTGGAGAAGTGAAAAAGTGGTGTGGACTGTTCAGGAGTTGGACAAAAGAGAGGAAGGGAGGAAAGTGAAGAGAAATCCCTTGACACCAAGCTGAGGTGGCAGCACTGTGGAGTGAAAGAAAATCTGAGAGAAAAATAAAGACCTGCTTTGCTCTGTTCTCTGGCTTAATGAACTTTTGTTTATCTAAGAGCATTGTTTCCTTTCTGACATTACTTTTTCCATCTTTTCCAAACATTACACGCAAAAAGAGAAACAGAGTTCTTAGAAGATCCAAGCTCTCATTTAAAGGTATACATGTATTTCTCTGGCATCTGGTAGTATTTCTGTCACAGTTCTATCTCCTTCCTTTCCTCATGCCGTCACACAGAAATTACTCCTCTCAAGCCCCCTGGCAAGAGCTCCGTATTTGGTCTCGACACTTTTGTGATTGCTGGAGACAGAACCTGAGAGTTCTCAGACCAGCCATATGTGGAGGGCAGTGAGCAGAAGGTGGCCTTTCCCCCCTAATTGCCATTGTCCTGCTGTTTTTGGTCTTCTTAAGGTTTTGCAAAATCTCTCTCTCTCTCTCTCTCTAAAAGTCATCACTGACATACAGACATCTAGTATGAGGAGATAAGAAATAGTACCCAGGTGTCAATAACTATCTTGTAAACCATTATTTCCCCAATAAGATGATTGGAAAAAGAAAAGTCAAGGGCCAGGCAGTGACACACCTGAGTAAGTGCACACACTGCATACAGTGTGCAAGGACCTGGGTTCAAGCCCCTGGTCCATACCTGCAGAGGGAAAGCTTCACAAGTTGTGAAGTACAGATGTCTCTCGGTCTCTCTCCCTCTCTATCTTCCCCTCCTCCCTCAATTTCTCTCCTTCTAATAAATAAATAAAATTAAAAAAAGAAAAGTCGTTGTATTAATCACTAAGAGTTTATTTAAGGTCATGGATTTTGGCAGCTCAGAGTCAGGGAAAAGAGCAAGTCAAAAAGCAGAAGACTTAGCACAAAAAGCCAGCGTCTTGGTTTAACCGCTGCAGATGCTTCTTCTGATGTATCTCCTGCCTCTCATTCTCACTGGGGCTCTGAGTTGGTTTCTGGTGTCTGTCTAAATTAACCCCTTGTTATTGAAAGTCAAGACCTAGTTGTATGAGTCCCAGAAGAAGGTGTGAAATGCTGCAGCTCCTGGTGAAGTAAGAATATTGATTTCCTGGCTGTTTGCACAACTCGTCTTTTCCCACCCCAGAAAACCCGGCCAGAGACATGTTGGTGCCCGGGATCCAGTGACTGAAGCAAGGTTACCATGACTCCCAGCCTGACTTTGATGGCGCCTCCTGTTACTTGTGAAAGTGGAGGGAAAGCTAAGAGGGAAGGAAGCTGTGTGACAGAAGAACGTTCTGTCCAGTTTGACTTTGAAGACAGTAGAGAATGACCAAGGAGTTGAGTAAGCTCTACTCTATAAACCTCATATTGAATTTTTTAAAAAGAAATTCAACACCAAAGGCATACTATGACTCAACAGTAATACTTGAAAAACAAAATTTTACTTCAAAACTTTATTTGGAAGATACATTCCCCCCCCCATATTAATTGTTTGAAAACAGAATAGAATGATGGGATGAAGCCCACTTACTTCTCAAATGGTATCCATCTAGCTTTCTGTGACTCAGCAAGGTGTTAAAGCTCTCTGTCTCTCAGTTTTATCAACTATAAAATTATAATAACAAAGAGCATAACAATTATCTAACAAGATAGAAAGAAGATAAATATATAATAAACACTAAATAATAACACATAGAATAACAATAATTTTAAACTTATAAGGTTGGTATGAGGATTAAAATGGTTAAGTCTATATTCCAGTTAAAATTGCTAAGGAGATAAAATATTCACAATGAATAATTGTTGTTGCTGAAGCTGCTGATTGTTCTGACATGTTTCTTACTCTACAAATCAATTTAAAAAAAAATGAAAAGAGCACCAGAGAGTGAGTTCACTGGGCAGGGAGCCTGCACTGCCCTATTCATGGTCCAACTTTTGAGTCACAGCACCGCCTGGTAAGGCCCAGTGCTGGCCTGTCTCTCTTTTGGTATCTTTCCGACTGCATATGCATGAGGTTCTAGCACCCCACAAAAATATTTAAAGTCAATATTGAGAGTAATGTATGACTTTCAGAATCAACTGCGAATTATATGCATCCACATTATAGCTTTCTCAATGGAGCAATGTTGTCTATAATGATTTAAATATTATGAAAATATTTGTATGTTTCCAAGTTAAGGGAATCTTTGAATATAAGCCATAAGGACCTTATGAAAAAAAATCTTTAAAATTACTCCCTGCTAACTTATTTAAAGGTAATCTGAGGTGATTGGGAGAAAAATAAGAGCATAATTTCTGGGTCTTCCTGAATATTCCATAAAAAGATATAGACAGTTAACTTTAAAAGCCCAGAGTATCACAAAAGGTGTTGGTGTATCCTTATTAGCTCCCAAACAAGCATATAGGGACAAGAGCTAGAGATATGGAATATCAGCTTCCAAGTGGAAGGAAACATACAGAAGCAATGGTCAGACTTGCGAATAGCAGACCCTAAAGTATCCAGCAGATATTCACTAGATCTCTAGCACACCAATCTGAGAAAGTAAGAGATTTCATCCAATACAACAGCATATAAGTCACAGGTAAGGACTAGAGCAGATGAGTCCCTGTGATGTTCAGGATTCAACCTGGGGACTCCAGCTCTTCATCATATAAGCCTTGTACCCTAATGCTGAGATACCACTTTGCCCCCCTTTATAAGAATTTCTTCCAGCAGGAAAATGATCACAGAAACAAATATAAATTTCACACACACACACACACACACACACACACACACACACACACACACACACACACACACACACGATGACATGATAGTATACACAGAGAAACCTAGGGAACCCAGCAAGAAGCTTTTTGAAATCATCAGGCAATACAATAAGGTAACAGGCTACAAAATTAATATTCAAGTCAGTGGCACTCCTCTATGCAAACACTTAGAAGAAATTGAAATCCAGAAATCAATTCCTTTTACTATAGCAACAAAAACAATAAAATATCTAGGAATAAACCTAACCAAAAAAGTGAAAGACTTGTATATTGAAAATTATGATTCACTACTCAAGGAAATAGAAAAAGACACAAAGAAGTGGAAAGATATTCCATGTTCATGGGTTGGAAGAATTAACAAAATAAAAAATGAATATACTACCCAGAGCCATCTACAAAGTTAATGCTATCCCCATCAAGATCCCAACCACATTTTTTAGGAGAATAGAACAAATGCTACAAATGTTTATCTGGAACTAGAAAAGACCTAGAATTGTCAAAACAATCTTGAGAAGAAAGAACAGAACCGGAGGCATCACATTCCCAGATCTCAAATTGTATTATAGGGCCATTGTCATCAAAACTGCTTGGTACTGGAACATGAATAGACACACTGACCAGTGGAATAGAATTGAGAGCCCAGAAATGAGGCCCCACACGTATGGACATCTAATCTTTGACAAAGGGGCTCAGACTATTACATGGGGAAAGCAGAGTCTCTTCAACAAATGGTGTTGGAAACAATGGGTTGAAACATGCAGAAGAATGAAACTGAATCACTGTATTTCACCAAATACAAAAATAAATTCCAAGTGGATTAAGGACTTGGATGTTAGACCTGAAACTATCAGATACTTAGAGGAAAATATTGGCAGAACTTTTTTCTGCATAAATTTTAAAGACATCTTCAATGAAACGAATCCAATTACAAAGAAGACTAAGGTAAGTATAAACCTGTGGGACTACATCAAATTAAAAAGCTTCTGTACAGCAAAAGAAACCACTACCCAAACCAAGAGACCCCTCACAGAATGGGAGAAGATCTTTACATGCCATACATCAGACAAGTAGCTAATAATCAGAATATATAAAGAGCTTGCCAAACTCAACAACAAGAAAACAAATAACCCCATCCAAAAATGGGGGGAGGACATGGACAGACTATTCACCACAGAAGAGATCCAAAAGGCTGAGAAACACATGAAAAAATGCTCCGAGTCTCTGATTGTCAGAGAAATGCAAATAAAGACAACAATGAGATACCACTTCACTCCTGTGAGAATGTCATACATCAGAAAAGGTAACAGCAGCAAATGCTGGAGAGGGTGTGGGGTCAAAGGAACCCTTCTGCACTGCTGGTAGGAATGTCAATTGGTCCAACCTCTGTGGAGAGCAGTCTGGAGACTCTCAGAAGGCTAGAAGTAGACCTACCCTATGATCCTGCAATTCCTCTCCTGGGGATATATCCTAAGGAACCCAACACATCCATCCAAAAAGATCTGTGTGCACATATGTTCTTGGCAGCACAATTTGTAATAGCCAAAACCTGGAAGCAACCCAGGTGTCCAACCACAGATGAGTGGCTGAGCAAGTTGTGGTCTATATACACAATGGAATACTACTCAGCTATTAAAAACGGTGACTTTACTGTTTTCAGGCAAACTTGGATAGAGCTTGAAAAATTCATGTTGAGTGAAATAAGTCAGAAACAGAAGGATGAATATGAGATGATCTCACTCTCAGGCAGAAGTTGAAAAACAAGATCAGAAGAGAAAACACAAGTAGAACCTGAACTGGAATTGGCGTATTGCACCAAAGTAAAAGACTCTGGGGTGGGTGGTGGGGAGAATTTAGGTCCAAGAAGGATGACAGAGGACCTAGTGGGGGTTGTATTGTTATATGGAAAACTGAGAAATTTTATGCAAATACAAACTATTGTATTTACTGTTGAATGTAAAACATTAATTCCCCAATAAAGAAATTAAAAATTAAAATAAAAAAGAAACACAAACTCAAAATGAAGCAAAAATTAGTAAAATTAGAAGAAGAAATAATCAAATTCACCATTATAGAAGATGTTAACATCTCTCAGTATTTAAAAAAAATTTATATTTATTTATTCCCTTTTGTTGTCCTTATTTTTTTATTGTTGTAGTTAGTTGGCAAACGCTAGAAGAAGAATTGTTGTAGTTATTATTGATGTCATTGTTTTTGGGTAAGACAGAGAGAAATAGAGAGAGGAGGGGAAGACGGGGCGGGGGGGGAGAAAGACAGGCACCTGCAGACCTGTTTCACCACTTTTGAAGTGACTTCCCTGCAGGTGGGGAGTGGGGGTACGAACTGGAATCCTTATGCCAGGCCTTGCGCTTTGCGCCATGTGCGCTTACCCCGCTGCACTACCGCCCGACTCCCACCTTTCTCAGTATTGATGGAGCGTGTAAAAATTTAAAATGCATTAGGAAGGCTACAAAAGAGCTGAAAAAACTATGATTAACAAGTTGTATTTCACTGACGTAAGGAACACACTACACCTCAAATAGCAAAATATTTGTGGAACTTTGACAAATTTCATCATTTTCTCTAAGTTTTGAGTTTATTAAGAATATGTTCCATCACCATAGTTGCCATTAGAAAGAATAAAGTTAGGAATCAAAATTAGAAAGATGACTAGAAAATCCTCCATTTTTTTTACTTGAACAACATATTCTTACAACTATGGTACAGATACTTTCATGGAATAATGTATTTGGCTTGCCTTAAGGTCACTAAATTACCATGCAGGGGCATGGCTATTCTCGATGGTTGTAGCCAAGAGTACCTCCATGCATTGGGGAGATGTCATTGAAAACCTCACAGATACTATCCAAAGGAAAAAACAGGTTATGCAAAGAAAAAAAAAAAAGAATTCTCAGCAAATAAGATTTATCTACTGGAGAATGCCTGCTGAGGATGCAAATAGTACATAGGAGAAAAACAACGGCGGTGGCAACATGGGAGATTTTTCTTAACAAGAACTTTCTACGGTTTCTGTAAAATTATCTTTGTTATTTTAGTGTGGCATCATAGTGACTCAAACCTGTCACTCCAAAACTTAGCAACTGTGTTTCCCCTACATCTTTCTCCCTAACCGGAACCGCACCAGTTAGAAGAATGTGGACATGAGCAAAAAAGCACAGAGATGCCATCCATGGACGTGAGTGTATCTTGCAGACACTTAGCACAGTGAGATGCAAAATTTTACACCTATGTCAACAGCTATACTAGAAGCCATCACATCCCCATTAAATTGCTTTTTTTTTTTTTATTTAAATTTTTAATTTAAGAAAGGATTAGTGAACAAAAGCATAAGGTAGGAGGGGTACAACTCCACACAATTCCCACCACCCAATCCCCATAACCCACCCTCTCCCATGATAGCCTTCCCATTCTCTAGCCCTCTGGGAGCATGGACCCAGGGTCGTTGAGGGTTGCAGAAGGTAGAGGGTCTGGCTTCTGTAATTGCTTCCCCGCTGAACATGGGCGTTGACTGGTCGGTCCATACTCCCAGTCTGCCTCTCTCTTTCCCTAGTGGGGTGGGTCTCTGGGGAAGCTGAGCTCCAGGACACATTGGTGGGGTCTTCAATCCAGGGAAGCCTGGCCAGCATCCTGGTGGCATCTGGAACCTGGTGATTGAAAAGAGAGTTAACATACAGAGCCAAACAATTTGTTGAGCAAACATGGATCCCAAGATTGGAATAGTGGAGAGGAAGTGTTAGGGAGGTACTCACTGCAAACTCTAGTGTAATCCTGCTTTCAGGTATATATTTTGCAGTAGTTTATGGATACGTGTGCACATAAGCTCTCTCTCACAGAAACTGGTGTATGTCTAGGTTATGGGACTTTGTTAGAAAGTGAACTACCTGAGATGAAATTAGAGTGTACTATAAAAGGAAAGGTCTCACCCGAGTAATGAAGCTGAAGGGTTGTCATTCCACACGTGAAGTCTCTGGATACACTCTGAGGTGAAGCATGTTGAGATGGCAATCGTTGCTTTGGTTAGGTTGTGATCGTCGGATGCAATATTATTTGGTATGGATTGGGAGAAGCATACGGGAAAGTGAGCCCTATCCAAGGGTGCCAGGACTGGGGGAAGTAGGGGCTCTATAGTGAAGATGTGAGGTTCCTGCTATCTTAGGGTTCAAAAAGACAATCAATAGTTAATATTATCATCACATTATTTGTTAATTGGGTTAACTTTGAAAAGTCCCTTTGTTATGGTTTGCTGTACAGTACCCAGTATCTTGTATATAGCTGTGCTATTGGAAGCTTCTAATCTACTTGGTCTAGGCTTTTGAGAGAGTCCGCATATCAAATACGTAGCCTATCTATTAAAAAGATTCAGTTTGTCTTTTGAGAACCTTTGAGACATACAATTGATTTCCCCCTCTCATATTAATTAACTACTGATTTATATGTCTACATTTTGCTAGGAGTGTACATAAACACCATTCCCATCACCAAAGGACCGTGACCCATCCCTCCCGCCCATTCCCACCCCCCACTGGCCCAGGAAGCTACATGTCTAAGTACTTGCTCTGTTGGATGCTACTCTCTGCCCTGATCCAGCTTTCTAGTCCTATTTCCAACTCTGACACCATCTCTCCAGACAATACCTTTAGCCCATCTGCGTGTTAACTGTCGGGCTCAGGCAAAAATCAGTAAAGTCATGGGCCTAAAACAGACCTACTAGCTTTTCCCAAAATAGATACCCACATTTCATCTGCTCTCTTCTTACCTTGAGGTTCCTGATTACTAAACAAATTGTTCTGCTTTATATCTTTTTTTTTAAATTTTTATTTAAGAAAGGATTAATGAACAAAAACATAAGGTAGGAGGGGTACAACTCCACACAATTCCCACCACCCAATCTCCATAGCCCACCCCCTCCCATGATAGCTTTCCCATTCTCTAGCCCTCTGGGAGCATGGACCCAGGGTCGTTGAGGGTTGCAGAAGGTAGAAGGTCTGGCTTCTGTAATTGTTCCCCGCTGAACATGGGCGTTGACTGGTTGGTCCATACTCCCAGTCTGCCTCTCTCTTTCCCTAGTAAGGTGTGTCTCTGGGGAATCAGGGCTCCAGGACACATTGGTGGGGTCTTCAATCCAGGGAAGCTTGGCCAGCATCCTGGTGGCATCTGGAACCTGGTGATTGAAAAGAGAGTTAACATACGAAGCCAAACAATTTGTTGAGCAATCATGGACCCAAAGCTTGGAATAGTGGAGAGGAAGTGTTAGGGAGGTACTCACTGCAAACTCTAGTGTACTTCTGCTTTCAGGTATATATTTTGCAGTATTTTATGGATACGTGTGCACATAAGCTCTCTCTCACAGAAACTGGTGTATATCTAGGTTATGGGACTTTGTTAGAAAGTGAACTACCTGAGATGAAATTAGAGTGTACTATGAAAGGAAAGGTCTCACCCGAGTAATGAAGCTGAAGGGTTGTCATTCCACACGTGAAGTCTCTGGACACAGTCTGAGGTGAAGCATGTTGAGGTGGCAATCGTTGCGTTGGTTAGGTTGTGATCGGTGGATGCAATATTATTTGGTTTGGATTGGGAGATGCATACGGGAAAGTGGGCCCTATCCAAGGGTTCCAGGGCTGGGGGAAGTAGGGGCTCTATAGTGGAGATGTGAGGTTCCTGCTATCTTAGGGTTCAAAAAGACAATTGATAGTTAATGTTATCATCACATTATTTGTTAATTGGGTTAACTTTGAAAAGTCCTTTTGTTATGGTTTGCTGTACAGTATCCAGTATCTTGTATATAGCTGTGCTATTGGAAGCTTCTAATCTACTTGGTCTAGGCTTTTGAGAGAGTCCGCGTATCAAATACACAGCCTATATATTAAAAGGATTCAGTTTGTGTTTTGAGAAACTTTGAGACATACAATTGATTTTCCCCCTCTCATATTAATTAACTAGTGATTTATATGTCTACATTTTGCTAGGAGTGTACATAAACACCATTCCCTCCACCAAAGGACTATGCTTTATATCTTAATGCTTTTCAGCCACCAAGCTGCAGATGCTACCATGATGCCAGCATAACTTCCCTGGGCAGACAGCCTCACCAATGTGTCCTAGACCCCCACCTCCCCAGAGCCCTGCCCCACTAGGGAAAGATAGAAACAGGCTGAGATTATGGATAGACCTGCTAACACCCATATCCAGCAGAGAAGCAATTACAGGAGCTAGACCTCCTACTTTCCCACCTCATGATGATCCTGGGTCCATACTTCCAGAGTGATAAAGAATGGGAAAGCGATCAAGGGAGGGCATGGGATACGGAACGGTGGTGGTGGGAATTATTTGTAATTGTACTCCTCTTATCCTACGGTCTTGTCAATCATTATTAAATCAATAAAAATAAAAGTACTTCCTCTGTGTCCTCAACAGGCACTGAAGTCTCCAAAGACAACATAGGAACAATTTTTATCTCCCTCACTTTTTTCCCTTTATTGAGGGATTAATGTTTTACATCAACAGTAAATATAATAGTTTGTACATGTGTAACATTTCTCAGTTTTCCACATAATAATACAACCCCCACTAGGTCCTCTGTCATCAAACCAACAATTTCTACCTTTGAAGGACTTTGCGGGAGCTTGCTATGGACTGAGTGTATTTGGATGATAGACTTTAGGAGGTGATCAAGTCATGAGGAAGAGCATTCACTAGTGGGACTGACATCCTTGTAAAAAGAAATTCAAGAGAGACTTTCTCTCACCTTGCAATGATAGAAGATCGCCATCTGCAAACCAGAAAGAATGTCATCTGCTATCTGCTGTCACTTTGATCTTGAACTTCCCAGCCTCCAGAACAGTGAGAAATAAATGTCTGTTGAAGTTTAAGTTCTCAAGTATATGTTAATTTATTATAGTAGCCTGAAATGATCAAGATAGTTAGAAACATATATGAACAAAGGTGGAGATCAAAATAAAGCGGTTCATAAAACTGTAACCAATGTCAGGTGTTCCATAACTCCTAGAGCCAACTAAGGATGCCAGAGAGTGGGAGCATGGAGAGATGTGATTCTTCACGGTGAGATGGTGTGCACTCTTCTGCCTTACAGAGTGCTTAGGGCTGGACACTGGGCTCACGCACTTCGAGTAATATTCCCCTAAATGGTTTTCACCTTTACTGCAGACAGAGCATATCTGCCTATATCAATTTCCCAGTGTATCTGACTCCCTTTGCACATCTTTTTTTTTTTTTTTTTTAACGATGTTTTCATTGCCACCAGCACTAATGCTGGGGCTTGGCGCGCTATGAGTCCACTGCTCCTGGTGGCCATTCTCCCTCCTCCCCCTTTTTCCCTTTCTACTAGACTTGATAGGACAGAGAGAGAAATTGAGAGAGAGGGGAGACTGAGAGGGAGAGAGACAGAGCCACCTGCAGCCCTGCCTCACCACTTGTGAAGCTTCCCCCTTGCAGGTGGGGAGGTGGGTGGAGGTGCCTCAAACCTGCTTCTTTCACATGGTAATACGTGCCTACCCAGCTGGCCCCACCCTTTTGCGTTTCAACACTGGGAGCCATTCAGAAGGAGATAAGGCTTGGACTGTCCGTCTTCCCATATCAGTCCTATGCAAGACAGACTTGCAGCCAGGTGGACCGCTTCCGTTTCTGGCTCCGCTGCTCAGCAGTGGATGTCCGGGCAAGACATTAACTGCCCTGTGCCTCAGTTTCATTATATGCGAGACAAGAATAATAATAGTATCTATCCTTAGGGTTGTTTAGAACATTTAATTAGTTTGTGAAAATACACTGGTTAATAGCTGGTTAATAGCTAACACTGTTAACACCGTTATCTCCCAGATCCTTTCAATAGCACAGTGATCACTTCATTCTTGAAATACACATATGTAAACAGGCACATATCTGTTCTTAAATGCATGTACCTGTGCGTGTGCAGGCACACCTCTCTTTCTTTACAACGTCTCTATCATTTGCTTGATCGCCTTTTGTTTTACTTACCACAGACTGTGTTCTAGTCAATGCTGAAGATCAAGAAGAGGGCCTTCCGCTGTTATAATTCGCTACTGCGATGTCAGGCCTGAACATGTCCTACTACTCAGGCCGCAGTCATGCTTCCCAACAGCCGTTAGCTTCAAGTGAACCTTGGCCAGTGTCCTTTTCCTTGGATCTCATCTCTCTCCCACCACTCCAACAGCGACTCTGCTCCGACTCATCTTCCCGACCGCTTATAGGTGCGTCAAGCTCTTTCCCCTCAGCCCCTTCTCCTCAGCTCCACCTGGAGGCCCCTGGAGAGCAGGTGATAGGTGCGGCCACACACACCCATCCGAGTTTCGCTGGTTCCCTTTCCGTCCTTGTTCTGTAAACGCTGCCTAGGTGTGAGACCACCTAGTAGATGCCTTTCAGACCCTAATAAAATGATTTTCAACAAAAGTAGGTGATGCTGTGGAAAGAACACATGCTCCTTTGCTTTCTTTATTTGTGCGTGCATGTGTGTGTGCATGTGTGTGTGCATGTGTGCGCGTGTGTGCATGTGTGTGCGCGCGTGCACACGTGTGTGCGCGTGTGTGCATGTGTGTGTGCGTGTGTGTGCGCGCGCATGTGTGCATGTGCGTGTGTGCGTGTGTGTGTGTGTCCTCTCCAGTAACCAAAATAATTCACTCAGAGGTTACTTTTCTAAAAACAGATTTCCATTGATTCCACTGGAAATGAAGAAGAAGCCATTCTTGTTTGAATCACATTACTTAACAAATATTATAGTCACCTACTTTCCACTATCATTAGAGCAGAGATAGAATCTGTATTTTTCCCAGCAATCCATTCTGGAATGTTTTTATTCTGGATATTTCAGACCCATTGCCAGTGAAACTCGAGCTTCAGTAACATTTCCTGGGGATGGATATATATATATATATATTGCAGTCAGGATTCCATGTGATGATACAAATTGTATGGCAGGAGAGATATGATACTTGAGGGTCCAGATATTCTGGATGGAGGATGAGTTGCTATCCAGCTGCCTCCAGACCTGCAGACCTGCTGTAGGAAAATCTGACCAAACTTGGTTTGATGCAGTAGGACCGTGGTGAGTTGAGTAACTACTGAGTGAAAGAATCAGCTGTGACTATTAATAACAGAGTCTCAGAGTCTCTTATTTCCTGTGATCAGCTTCAAACAAGTGTAGGTATCTTCATTTTGATTCATTACAGTCTTAATCCTAGAAAACCTCTTTAGAAAAAGATGTTGAGAGATGTTTGCCATTGCTTGAGCCAGCAACTCCAAGAGGGATTTCTTTCTGAGATACATTTTTCATGAACTGAAAAGATGAGATAGATAGAAGACATAACTCTTTTGGGTGACCTCATTTGAATCAAGTTATTTAATGTCAGGTCAAAAGCACACACAGTCACTGTTAGCATACATTTCTCTAAAAATGTCTGTGGACTCCATCTCTTATAATAAACTGATACAGAATAAAGGCGTGACATATAGATGGATATTAGAAGGTTATTTGTGTGTTAGCCTTACTGGGAGTTACTGAGTAGAAATGAGACAATTCCTGTTGTTTTATTTTTGTCTTATTGTCCTACAGACAAAATCTCCTAGTTTAATGTAACCTATTCAGGGTCATTCCAGTCACCATAAGAGACTAAGCATTTTAGAAGGTTTAGATTTGAGATTTTTTCCCCTAGAATTTATGAGAAACCTATTTTACTGTAAAAGGAGATTCACAGGTGAATTGTGGGAAGGCAGTGTTGTTTGACAAAAGCAAGCGCTAGAAGGCCTCAGACAACAGGACAGCCTTTTCAAAAAGTTGGAAAAGCAATTTAACACTCTATCATGTAGACACATGTGTGATAAAAACCACATTTTCAAAAGCCTGGGGGTGATAGAGAAAGAGAAACGCAGAGTAGCGGGCCGTGTGTCGGAGGTGAATCGGAGTTTATATTCTGACCTAAATTGTTGGCAGTTACCCAGGCAGTTATATGTTGGGGACTTTGTTCACAGAATTCATTGTGTCATTAAGTCAATAAACAAAAAAAGTTCAAAAAGAAGGCCCTCTGTGAACCAACAATAGCAACATATTTTGAATGAATATGTATGTTTATAGTGGCAACTAAGAGTTTGTCCGCTTCAATTTGATAAGCTTCAGTTTCATTTTTAACATACATACTTAAAAAAAAACACAATCAGGAGAAAGACACAAGCTTATAGTTTTAGAAGATGTTAAAAGTTAAAATACATTAGGTACATGCATTTTTACCACTAGTTCTAGAATCATCTGTCTCAGTGACTTAAGAGATGATTTTCCGAAGTCTACCAGTCGTACACCCATACACTGAGGAAGAGGCAGAATGAAAAAAGGAGATGGAAGGAGGAGATAAAGTTAACTTGCCCATGGAGCCCATCTGCATGGATCCGAAGTCACTAGAGTGTAATGGCAGGATCTGAGAAGCCTACTGGCTGACAGAGGTCTCAGTGGCAAGGCCATTGCATAAGATACACATAGAAGATGATTGTGTGGAATTGTACCCTTTTTATTTTCTGAATTTTTTATTTATAAAAAGGAAACACTGACATAGGATAAGAGGGGTACAACTCCACACAATCCCCACCACCAGAACTCCGTATCCCATCCCCTCCCCTGATAGCTTTCCTATTCTCTATCCCTCTGGGAGCATGGACCCAGGGTCACTGTGGGATGCAGAAGGTAGAAGTTCTGGCTTCTGTAATTGCTTCCCCGCTGAACATGGGCATTGACAGGTGGATCCATACTCCCAGCCTAACTCTCTTTCCCTAGTAGGGTGGGACTCTGGGGAAGCAGAGCTCCAGGACACATTGGTGGGGTTCTCTGTCCAGGGAAGTCTGGTTGGCATCCTGCTAGCATCTAGAACCTGGTGGTTGACAAGAAAGTTAACATACAAAACCAAACAAATTGTTGAGCAATCATGGACCTGGAATATTATCCAGCACTATGCTGGAATAGTGCAGATGAAGAGTTGGGGGTCCTCCATTTTGTTGATAGCTAGTAGGCATATTTTAGTTAAATTCCAAAGGACCTGTGGCTATACTAGTTTTTTTTTTTTTCTTTTTCTTTTTGCCCCTAAGCCTGAAATCTGATATGCCAGTGGTTCCAAGTTATTGTCTGAGGAGATGATATCATGGCTGGAAGAAGGACCAGAAAGCTGGATCAGGGAAGAGAGTAGCTCCCAAATATGGGAAAGGGGTATAAATATTGTTGACTATAAACCCCATCGATTTGATGTGATCTGGGGCCCCTATTCAGCTTAGGAGCCTATGTGACCTCTGCATCCCTCTAGATCTGAGCTCACATTCTGTGGTCATGAGTAGGAACATTCCAAGTTGCCCCAGTATCAACCCATCTTCCTCAGGTGTAGCATAGAATATATTGTCCATCCTCCCTTTGGAGGGTGGAACATTCTCTACCATTTGTTGATCCAGGTTGAGGGCAAAGTCCTATGGGGGCCCACAAAGGGATCTATTGTGTTGTTCCTGATAGAGATGACCAGTAACAATGGAGAGGGGGATTTATTCAAGGTCTAGGCCCTTCATGTCTGTTTGGGAATCTCAGGACTCCCTGACTAGGGCCCAGCTGATGGGTTGGCCTGATAGTGACTAAAGAGTCATTGTTAAAGTCTGCCAGTCTCTTGCCCTTATTCAACTTTTGCAGTCCTTGCTTTGATAAGGTTAGCTTTGGAGTGAGTGAGAGAGCTATAATAGGAAGTAGGTGAGGAGGGTCTCTAAGTCTAAGTAGACACTACTTCATTATGAACTTGATACTGACTCACTGCAGACTATTGTGTATTTTTGCTTTCAGGTATATATTTTGCCCTAATTTATGGATACATGTGAACATATGCTCTATCTCATGGGACCTGGTCTATATCTAGGTTTTGGGACTTTGTTAGGAAGTGAACCTCCTAGAATTAGAGAATACTATGAAAGGAAAGGTCTCACTCGAGTAATGAGGGTGAAGGGTTGGCATTCCATGCCTGACGTCTCTGGACACAGTCTGCAGTGAAGCATGCTAACCCCTGCCCCCGCCCCATGAAGTTGAACATCCAACCTCAACCCAGGGTTTTTACTTTGGTGCCCTACTCCAAATTTAGTCAGATCCTTCTTTGAGTTTTCTTTTCTGTTATTCTTTCTCAATTCCTATTTATGAGTGGGATCATCCCATACTTGTCTTTATCTTTCTGACTTAGCTCACATAACATAATTCCTTCTGCCTGCATCCAAGATGGGTCAGAGATGGTGGGTTCATTGTTCTTAATAGCTGCATAGTATTCCATTGTATATATATCACAGCTTTCTCAGCCACTCATCTGTTGTTGGGCACCTGGGTTGCTTCCAGGTTTTAGCTATTACGAATTGTGCTGCTATGAACATAGATGTACACATTTCTTTTTGGTTGGGTGCTATGGAGTTTTTGGGGTATATCCCCAGGAGAGGAATTATTGGGTCACATGGAAGGTCCATATCTAGCCTTGTGAGGGTTCTCCAGATTGCTCTCCACAGAGGTTGGACCAGTTTACATTCCCACCAGCAGTGCAGAAGGGTTCCTCTGTCTCCACAACCTCTCCAGCATTTGCTGCTGCTGTCCTTTTTGATGTATGCCATCACAGGAGTGAGGTGGTATCTCATTGTTGCCTTAATTTGCATTTCTCTGACAATCAGCAACCTGGAGCAATTTTTCATATGTTTGTTAGCCTTTTGGATCTCCTCTGAGGTGAATGTTTTGTTCATATCCTCAGCCCATGTTTGGATGGGGTCATTTGCTTTTTTGTTGCTAAGTTTGCTGAGTTCTTTGTATATTTTGGTTATTAGTCTCTTGTCTGATGTATTTGAAGATCTTCTTCCATTCTGTGAGGGGTCTCCTTGTTTGTGTGATAGTTTCTTTGGCTGTGCAGAAGCTTTTCAATTTGATGTAGTCCCATTGGTTTGTTTCTGCTTTAGTCTTCCTTGCAATTGGGTTTGTTTCATCAAAGATGTCCTTGAGGTTTAGGTGGGAAAGTGTTCCACCAATGTTTTCCTCTAAGTATTTGATTGTTTCTGGTCTAACATCCAGGTCTTTGATCCATTTAGAGTTAACTTTTGTTTCTGGTGAGATAAGGTGGTTCAGTTTCATTCTTCTGCATGTTTCCACCCAGTTTTCCCAGCACCATTTATTGAAGAGAGCCTCCTTCTTCCATTTAATACTTTGGGACCCCTTATCAAAGATTAGGTGTCCATAGGTGTGGGGGCTTAGTTCTCGGCTTTCAATTCTGTTTCACTGGTCTGTGTACCTATTTTTATTCCAATACCAGACTGTTTTGATAATGATTGCCTTATAATATAATTTGAGTTTTCCCAGCACCATTTATTGAAGAGAGCCTCCTTTTTCCATTTAATCCTTTGGGCCCCCTTATCAAAGATTAGATGCCCATAGGTGTTGGGATTTACTTTTGGGCTTTCAATTCTGTTCCACTGGTCTGTGTGCCTATTTTTGTTCCAGTACCATGCTGTTTTGATGATGATGGCTTTATAATATAGTTTAAGGTCTGGGAGTGTGATGCCTCCATTTCTGTTTCTTTTCCTTAAGATGGTTTTGGCAATTCTAGGTGTTTTCAGGTTCCAGATAAATGATTGTAGTGTTTGTTCTATTCTCTTAAAGAAGCTTGGTGGAACTTTGATGGGTATTGCATTAAATTTGTATATGGCTCTGGGGAGAATATTCATTTTGATGATATTTATTCTTCCAATCCATGAGCATGGGATATCTTTCCATTTCTTGGTATCAGAAAAAGGAGGCTCTCTTCAATAAATGGTGCTGGGAAAACTGGGTTGAAACATGCAGAAGAATGAAATTGAACCACTTTATCTCACCAGAAACAAAAATCAACTCTAAATGGATCAAAGACCTAGATGTCAGACCAGAAACAATCAAATACTTAGAGGAAAACATTGGTAAAACACTTTCCCACATACACCTCAAGGACATCTTTGATGAATCAAACCCAATTGCAAGGAAGACTAAAGCAGAAACAAACCAATGGGACTACATCAAATTGAAAAGCTTCTGCACATCCAAAGAAACTATTAAACAAACAGAGAGACCCCTCACAGAATGGGAGAAGATCTTCACATGCCAGACATCAGACAAGAAACTAATCACCAAAATATATAAAGAGCTCAGCAAACTTAGCAACAAAAAAGCAAATGACCCCATCCAAAAATGGGCAGAGGAAATGAACAAAACATTCACCTCAGAGGAGATCCAAAAGGCTAACAAACATATGAAAAACTGCTCTAGGTCACTTATTGTCAGAGAAATGCAAATTAAGACAACACTAAGATACCACCTCACTCCTGTAAGAATGGCATACATTAAAAAGGACAGCAGCAACAAATGCTGGAGAGGATGTGGGGACAGAGGAACCCTTTTACATTGCTGGTGGGAATGTAAACTGGTACAGCCTCTGTGGAGAGCAGTCTGGAAAACTCTCAGAAGGCTAGACATGGACCTTCCATATGATCCAGTAATTCCTCTCCTGGGGTTATACCCCAAGGACTCCATAACACCCAACCAAAAAGAGGTGTGTACGCCTATGTTCATAATACGCCTATGTTCAGCACAATTCATAATAGCTAAAACCTGGAAGCAACCCAGGTGCCTAACAACAGATGAGTGGCTGAGAAAGCTGTGGTATATATACACAATGGAATACTATGCAGCTATCAAAAACAATGAACCCACCTTCTCTGACCCAGCTTGGACAGAGCTAGAAGAAATTATGTTAAGTGAACTAAGTCAGAAAGATAAAGATGAGTATGGGAAGATCCCACTCATCAACAGAAGCTGACTAAGAATATCTGAAAGGGAAACTAAAAGCAGGACCTGATCAAATTGTAAGTAGGGCACCAAAGTAAAAACCCAGTGGTGAGGGGTAGACATGCAGCTTCCTGGGCCAGTGGGGGGTGGGAGTGGGTGGGAGGGATGGGTCACAGTCCTTTGGTGGTGGGAATGGTGTTTATGTACACTCCTAGCAAAATGTAGACATATAAATCAGTAGTTAATTAATATGAGAGGGGGGAAATCAATTGTATGTCTCAAAGTTTCTCAAAACACAAACTGAATCTTTTTAATATATAGGCTGTATATTTGATATGCAGACTCTCTCAAAAGCCTAGACCAAGTAGATTAGAAGCATCCAATAGCACAGCTATATACAAGATACTGGATACAGTACAGCAAACCATAACAAAGGGACTTTTCAAAGTTAACCCAATTAACAAATAATGTGATGATAATATTAACTATCGATTATCTTTTTGAACCCTAAGATAGCAGGAACCTCACATCTCCACTATAGAGCCCCTACTTACCCCAGTCCTGGAACCCTTGGATAGGGCCCACTTTCCCGTGTGCATCTCCCAATCCAAACCAAATAATATTGCATCCGCCGATCACAACCTAGGCAATGCAACGATTACCACCTCAACATGCTTCACCTCAGACTGTGTCCAGAGACTTCACGTGTGGAATGACAACCCTTCAGCTTCATTACTCGGGTTCCAGATGCCACCAGGATGCCGGCCAGGCTTCCCTGGATTGAAGACCCCAGCAATGTGTCCTGGAGCTCAGCTTCCCCAGAGACCCACCCTACTAGGGAAAGAGAGAGGCAGACTGGGAGTATGGACCGACCAGTCAACGCCCATGTTCAGCGGGGAAGCAATTACAGAAGCCAGACCTTCTGCCTTCTGCAACCCACAATGACCCTGGGTCCATGCTCCCAGAGGGCTAGAGAATGGGAAAGCTATCAGGGGAGGAGGTGGGTTATGGGGATTGGGTGGTGGGAATTGTGTGGAGTTGTACCCCTCCTACCTCATGTTTTTGTTCATTAATCCTTTCTTAAATAAAAAATTAAAAAAATAATA
>NW_026647979.1:0-58096 GCF_950295315.1 Erinaceus europaeus
ATAAGAATAAAATAACAGTAATAGGGAGCTGAGCGGTAGTGCACCGAGTTAAGTGCATATAGTGCAAACCATAAGGATAAGCACAAGGATCCTGGTTCGAGCTCTCCACTCCCCACCTACAGGGAGTTGACTTCATGAGTGGTGAAGCAGGTCTGCAGATGTCTTTCTCTGCCCCTCTCTGTCTACCCCTCCTCTCTTGACTTCTTGGTCCTATCCAACAACAACAGCAGCAACAACAACAACAAAAAAAGATGGCCTCCAGGAGCAGTGGATTCATAGTGCAGGCACTGAGCCCCAGAGAGAACTGGAGGCAAAAATAAATAAATAAACAAAGACCTGAACTCTTGTTTATATTAATTAGACTATAGTCAAATTGGTATTTTGCTTAAAGTCATTGTTTCTGAGAACCTATCCATGAAATTAAGGGCATGACTCATTGGATAAACATGTAAAAATTATAGAACTAGAGAAAATCATTGGTACGTGGAGAGAAATCCATGGAAGGTGTATTTTACCCTGGAAAGAAGAGATTGCGCCTCACCTTCAACAACTCAACTCCACTGTCCTGTGCATTCTCACGCTTTTCCTCAATTTGCTTTTGAAGGTATAAGACTTGGCATTCCATGTACCTGCTAATACCTTTGTAGTACAGGGCTGTCGGTGTTCTTCTAGGCACAAGGAGTTTAGCTCTGTTGAAAAAATTGTGAAAGTTGTCCCATTCCTGAAGTCTGGCATACCTGCATAATCACAGAAGGAAAAGGAAATTCAGTATCACCTTTGGGATGAGCCAACTTACTGGAATACCTTGCTCTAAAGGTGTTATCTCCCAGCCCTGCCATCTGTCTACCTGGAGGAAATCAAAAGCAACCTTTCCCCCATATCTGTGGTTTCAATTACCCCAGAGTCAATCATAGTTTGAATTATGTACAAGAAAAAACTTTTTTTAATTTATTATTATTTTCCCTTTTGTTGCCCTTGTTGTTTTGTTGTTGTAGTTGTTGTTGATGGATAGGACAGAGAGAAATGGAGAGAGGAGGGGAAGAGAAAGATAGACACCTGCAGACCTGCTTCACCGCCTGTGAAGGGACTCCTCTGCATGTGGAGAGCAGGGGCTCAAACCGGGATCCTTACACGCAGGTCCTTGTGCTTAGCACCATGTGCGTTTAACCCGCTGTGCTACCGCCCGACTCCCAAGAAAAAACTTTTGAAAGAGCACATTCATGTTACTTTCATTACAACATATGCATTGCTTAATTTGTAGATTAAATTTGATAATGAGTATGCAGGTGTAATAAAAAGTAGTATAGAGGGGAGTCAGGTGGTAGCGCAGTGGGTTAAGTGCACGGGGCACGAAGCGCAAGGACTGGCATAAGGATCCCGGTTTGAGCCCCTGGCTCTCCAGCTGTAGGGGAGTTGCTTCGCAGGCGGTGAAGCAGGTCTGCAGGTGTCTATCTTTCTCCCCCCCTCTCTGTCTTCCCCTCTGCTCTCCATTTCTCTCTGTTCTATCAACAACGACATCAATAACAACAACAATAACTACAACAACAATAAAAAAAAAACAAGAAGGGCGACAAAAGGAAAATAAATAAAAATAGTGTATATATAGGGTTTGGTATGAGTCATAGGTTCAGGCATCCCCAGAGGGGATGTACCTAACCCTTGGAATGTACCTTCCCCTCCCCCCAGGACAAGGGGTGATAGTAGGAATGACTAGAATTATTATTATTATTATCTTTATTTATTGGATAGAGACAGCCAGAAATTGAGAGGGAAACTGGAGAGAGGGAGGGAGAGAGGCAGAGAGATACCTGCAGGACTGCTTCACCACTTGCAAAGATGTCATCCTACAGGTGGGGGCCAGGGACTCAAACCCAGGTCCTTGTGCACTGTAATGTGTGCACTCAACCAGGTGTGCCACCACCTGGCCCATCATGACTAGAATTTTTTTTTTTTTTATGGTATGAGAGGAATAGAATTCTTGGAAACACTTGGATAATTTAGCTCTTGGACTCCTTAAAAAGTGATACATGTCAAACACTTGGAGCTATATATTGGAAGACCTGAAGCATTGCTCTAATTCCAAAAAGAGATGACCAAAGCCTATACAGTAATACACCCTAGAATGACACTCATCAAGGATGGGTCACACACATGTCAGTAGTCCCTATACAGCCTAAGTGTGCAGTACAGTGAGCTACACTATGAAGGTTTATGCAGTTATCTTTATGAGTACACAAACAGCAAAATCTTCCCATGCATTTTCCAGAGTATGCCCACTGTTAAGTTACATACAAATACTAAAAATATGGGCCAGAGTCATCCCTGAAAGGTAAAGGTGAAAGATTTATATGATCTGAAGAGAAACCAGAGTATTTCCTGGGTATGCCTTGGGAAACTAGCACTTCAACATAGATCACATGAATCACAGGCTCCAGGGAGGGGCCAGGGATCATTGTTTAGAAGCTTTCCATGAGATTCCAATGCTTACCAAGTAAGGAAAGCATCAGAAATGGTCACAGCTGCTGACAGAACTCCCTGGGTCAACCATGGTAGAATGGGAAACTAGCATGACTTTTTTCTTACACTTAATGAATCATGGGGGCAAGTGAATTTGACATTGAATTTTGATTTCTCTGGATTTTAACTGGCAAGGGTTAACTTTTGGGTTTTCATTTTTTCCAAGGACTTTTGTTTTTCTTGGTGGTTTTTAGGGGCTTGCACATGTTTAAGGCTACTATTCCTAGAAGAGAACTGATACTCAAAATGTGGAACTGCTCTAGTTGTGGTGATTTATATAGAAATAAATCCATATTGTCATTTAATCTCACTACCAAAATCTCTGCATATGTAATTTGAGATGGAGGTAGAATAATAGCTGCTGGGGTAACAGTAGAAGTTAGTATTCAGTACTTTACTACCTTATTGAAGTCAAGGTCCGGGCTACTGCGCTATAAACCAAATTAAAGGAATTGAGCCTCAGGCTTTAGTGGGTTGGTGAAGTGCCAGGGAAATACTTCTTCATCTGGAAATTTCCTTCAGAATTAGGGAGATCCCTTGGTGGAAACTCTAATGTCTCTGTAGACCACGCTCACTTAATCCAGGATAAGGGGTGACTTATTTGGCTGGTGACTGGGGAGTGAGGGGGAAGGGGTATTAAGCCCATATAGCTGCCCTTCTGAACCTTGTGGGCCAGTCAGGTTCCAGTGAGCATGGGAGGAGACCCAGCTCTCCAGGGCTGCCTGCTAAGGAGGCAGATCTAATCCTGGAGTCACTAGGAATTCCTTTTGTCCACATATCCACATATTAAGCCACAGTCTCAAATAGCAGCTCTCCCAGCAAAGCCTCCCTTATGTTAGATCTTGAAGGATGGAGGGTGGGAAAATGGTACTATGTATCTGTCTCCCAAAGACCCCAATCATCCTCAGAAGCAAATACTTCTGATGCAGGTCTGTTTTAGCATATCATGACATTCACCACTTGTACATGTCACCCTGAATGCAAGGGAGACAGCATTTTGGCTTGGACTTTGGTGGAGGAAAAGGAACTTGGTGGTCCCCACAGTGTAAACCTATCTGACATTTTCCACGTGCCTCGGGTATCAGTTATAATTTTACTTTTTTTCACTTTAAAATTGTCTTTGATCAAACAATTCTCCAGGATTCAACATTTTGAAAACTGGGGTTTTTATTTATAACATATTATTACCAGAGAGCAGTACATGAATACAGTCCCAAGAGGATCCCACTTTGGAACCTAAGGATTCTGTTGTCTTCATTTTGGCATATGAATTCTAAACATTCTTCAAATGGCCTGTAAATAAAGCCTGAAAGAGAGAGGAGTGTGAAGTGTTGCTAGGGTTGAGGGGAGTCATCTTTCTGGTCTAGTGGATTCCTGGAGAAAATATTCCCATTCCTACTACATGTGGGGTAGGGATTGACTTCCTGATTCCTTTATAAATTGAGAGGGGCTTATGGATTGCAACAGAACATGACTGCTGGTGTTTGTAGAGTCCCAGCTTATATGACACAATTCCACGGTAGCAGCCATGTGGGAGCTGAGTTAGCAATAGCCCCCTCCCCTGTTTGACTCAAAGAATCATCCTGGATGTAGTTAGATATCACTTCCCCATTTGCCTTTCCTTGTTAACAAATCCCCCTTTCACTGCCATGTTTGGGGAAGAGAATGCCCAGGTTGGCTTGTCTAGTTTAATATGTATTGTGTGCTTCCTACTGCGTAGAACCTGAAGTTATAGAAAATTTATTTTCCCAATTACAGAAGCCAGACCCTCCACCTTCTGCAACCCACAATGACCCTGGGTCCATACTCCCAGAGGGACAGAGAATGGGAAAGCTATCAGGGGAGGGGATGGGATATGGAGATTGGGTGGTGGGAACTGTGTGGAGTTGTACCCCTCCTACCCTATGGTTTTGTTAATTTATCCTTTCTTAAATAAAAAATAAATTAAAAAATAAAAAAAGAAAACTTGTTTTCCAAATCACAAACTATTGCTAGAGCCTGGGCTGTTAAATGCCATCAGCAATAAACTCTGCATTTTAAAGCACTGAGTCTCCAAGCACCTTGAATAGACACTCACTACCATCCATACTTTTGCTACAGCCTCTGCCTAGAGGCTCCTCTGGGTTAAGTTCTACTTACTGGGCCCTTGTAGCTCTCACATCATGTAGATTTTTCCTTAACTTGAGTTCTCCATTCTCATACTGCTTTCCAGCTGGAAGTCTGGTGATGTCAAAGCTTGACATCTGCCACTCCCACCCCCAATTTCTTAACAAAGTCCTAGTCATGCTTACCAGAATAAAGCATGATGTCTAGGCAGATAAAATAAAAAAATGCCTTGCTGTAGATGTGTTCTTCTGCTATGGAAAAATCCCACAGCCAGCCCAGCACCTGGATCAATTGTCTGGGTCTATAGCAAAAAGAAAGAAGATGAAATATGGTAGAGAGGGAAAAAGTTCTGTCTTGTCTTAGTCTCTGTGCTGCCTGGTAACTTGGGGCCAAACACAACCCTGAAATTTACTTTAAATTGCACCCTTAAACCTGTCTGGTCCTTGGATCCAACTGTTCTCTCATAACTTCTCTCTTGGGGTAACCAGATGACCTGGGCCTTGGGTCCAGTTTTGGTGTTCTCTGGACACTTGCCTCTTCTGCAGATTGTTTTTCCTACCATCTGGCACTGGTACAACCTAGTAACTACAGTGAGACTGGGTGTCAGAATCTCCTCCAGCCACCAGCCAGAGGAACCAGAGTAGAGAAGATACATGTGACAGTATGGTACCCAGTGATGATGACCACTAGTTACTTCAATTTCCTTTAAATCCTACACCCTTCCCCACCTTACCGTCAGAACACTCAGATAATAAAATTTCCTCCCCCTCACATTTTGGAAGATTCTTTAAGAAAAATACCTGTCTTTCAGGAAGAGGGTTTGACTGAGCCAGCAGAGGGCTTGACGGTGTTTGTGAGGATTCCTGAGCAGAGACCATATCTTGTGGGCTCGAGAGCCTGGGAAGAGTACAATTCCAGTGGATGCCTGGGTGTCACGTGTCTGAAAGTCTCTTCTAGCCCAGCCAGCCCTTACCTAAGTCAAAGGCCAAGTCCAAGTGGCCCATGAAGAACTTGTTGTAGCTCAGCCTGTCAGCCACATATGCCACAATCTCAATACCCTCGCCTTTCAGAGGGAGGTTGTAGACCTGCTCCATGGCCATGATTTCATACTTGAACCACAGGCTGGCATGGCCTGTCAACTGGTGGTACAGCGAGTATTCCAGGTATGCCTGAATGATCTGAAATGGCAGAGTAGGGAGAAGGACCTCGAGGAGATGGACCCCAAAGCAGAAAACCCAGGACACTGACCCATGTCTACCACTGATTTAATTGCAGAACTGAATTTCTGACACCTATTTACTGGGTTACCCATGACAAACTTGAAGACTCCTCTTGCTCAGAGTCCTAGAGTTTGAAATTTTTGCTTACATATGATTGCATAGCAAAAATACTTGGGAGGATTTTCACTCAGAGCAATTACCTGTTTGTTGGGTCTGGAGAGGAAATTTGATGGAGAAGAACAACTTTGTGTATTACTGGGGTATTTTAATTCACTATTATAAAGTGCTAATTTCATCATTATTTTATCATTTAAATCAAAAGATGCTTGTTTTTTAAATGTCTGGATTAGTTATAAAATTAATTGGGACACTTAAAAGGAGTTGTTTACTCTTTAAATAACCATTTTTTTTAATGAAGCCCTAAAATTTGTATGACTCACTGTATTCTGATATATGTTTCATTGTGGTGATCTAGAACTGAAAACCAATTATCTCCAAGGGGCCTGTAAAACTAGTAAAAGACCTTGAAATGGGCTCATTAAAAATGATGAGCATGTTGATGATTTTTTTCTAACCCATTCATACACAGATTTCTTCTTGGAACTAACTGAAACATCTCACTTTTTTTTTTTTTTTTCCTTACCAGAGCATTTATCAGCTCGGGCTTATGGTGGTGCAGGGGATTGGACCTGGGACTTCACAGCCTCAAGCATGAGAGTCTCTTTGCATAAACATTATGCTACCTACCCCCACACCACACTAATTCTTTCATTAGCTAACTAGTTCAATCAAATCTTTGATGCAGGTTGTCCATGTTTGTATGAGTCATTTACTTTATCTTCTAAAAAAAAAAAAAAGAGTGGAACTTTTGAGAGGTATGCTTTACAATGGCATAAAGACTGAGAATTTAGCTGTCTTCCATAAAGTCATACATAAAAGTATTGGCAAAACTTATTACCTGTCACTGTTCCTGTAACCAAACAGGTCAGATTCTATTTTTGTTTTTATTGTAATTACCACACACTAGTTGTGGCCTTCACTTAGAACTTCCCTGCTATTTCTTCCATAGTAATTCTCATTCTCTTTCTTTCTCTCCATTTTCCTCTCTCTCTCTGCCTCCAGTCGCTGAGGCTCGGTGCCAGCACTACAGATTCGCCATTTCTGGTGGTCTTTTTTTTTTTTTTTCTCTATAGGACAGAGAGAAATTGAAAAGAAAGGGTAGAGAGAGAGAGAGAAAGACAGACACCTGCAGATCTGCTTCACCGATTGAAAGCAACTCTCTGCAGGTGGGGAGAGGGAGGGCTCAAACTGGGATCTTTGCACTGGTCCCTGCACTTTGTACTATGTGCGCTTAACCCAGTGCATCACCACTGGACCCCATAATTCTGTCTATGGCCTTCACTTCAGCTTTCCCACATTATTTCTTTTTATTTTATTAATCACTTAATGAGAAGAAATACAGAGAGAAAGACACCAGAGCACTGCTCAGCTTTCACACATGGTGGTGATGGGGATTAAGCCTGGGCTCTCAGAGACTCAAATATGAAAGTCATTTTGCATAATCATAATGCTGTCTCCCAACCCTTCCATGTTATTTCTACTTATTTTTAGCTACTAGGAAAGAAATGCTTTCACTAACTGTGTATGTGTGTCTGATAAACCAGGACCAGTTGCAGATGGAAAGCAGAGAGCAGAGAAGAAATGTCCTTGGAGGAGGTCTCTGATGCCCAGTATGAAGACCTCTAGATGCAAGTCTTACACAGTAATATTATCTTAGATTTTTAAAAAATATTTTACATATTTATTTTGATGAGAGAGACAAAGATACACACACACCTACCCCTACCTCAAAACCCTACTCAGATCTGGTTTATGGTGATACTGGGAATTGAACCTGGAACCTCAGACCCTCTGGCATGAAAGTCCTTTGCATAATCATTATGCTGTCTCCTCAGCCCTCTTTGAATTAGTTTTTTTTTTTTTTGACAACTTTGCAGGCTGGACTGAATAAACAGATGTCTGGTACATGAGAGAAGACCTGGCACCTGATATCTTAGCATTTTACAGCATACTGCCCCCTTTTATAAACTTCCCTGCCTTTTCAATTCCTATAAAACCTAAAACCCTACCCTGAAATCACATGTTTTTTTTTTTTAAAATCACTTCATTGAGGGGATGGAAAGGGGTTAATGGTTTATAATAGTTGTTGACTCACAGGTACAATTTTTCATCTCTCTGTGATGTCTCTGTGATATCTGCAAAGTACTCTTGAGAGATTAAGGTGAAAAGGGAAAATGCTAAAGAATAACTCTTTTTTAGAAAATAAAATTACTCATATAAATATAGATGTCTGCAGATGTATGATGTCTGCAACTTCCCACCACCACACACCAGGACCCCCCGAACAGGATTTTAAAAAAGGGGGTCTTTCAGTTTCTCAAATAACTAGCATCTGTGTTAGTCAACCTGTTTTCCTCTCACCAATACTTGTCTCTTGAATATTGACTTCCAAGCACTAAGCAACAAACCTTTGCATTCAGTAGCATTCACACACACACACAAAATGGGGGGACACATGGGGGTTTATCTCAATGAGAATGAGAATGTTGCTTGCATTCCTATGTTAGACATTTCTTACTTTTATGTTTTAATTATTTTAAAGATAACTTGGTTTCATATGTGATAACATCAAGAGCTACAGCCCATTTTTAAAGGATGGTTTTTGAGGTCTTCAATAATATGAAGTAGTTCTGGGACCAAAATGTTAGAGAACTGTTAGTCTGGGCAAAACAATTTATCTAGGAAGGTTTGTATTTCAAGAACTGAAATCCAGGTAGAATTCAGAAACTGGAAAGCCTCTACAAAGTCCTACCTGGAAACTGTCTTGTGTCTCCAGAGCAGTGTTCACCTGCATGAGTGCAGCAAGCTGGCCATAGTACTTATAGTGAAAAAAGTAGTTTAGGTTGTAGATCTGCCAGAGCAGGGAGAAACAGGTTGTTTGTAGATGGAGTTGTGCCAGCCTCTTTTTTCTGTAAAAGGATAGACATGTGGGCACAGAGAAGGGATAGTTATCTAGGGACACAGGTTCTTAAAACCCACTTGGGTCTGGGGCCTGCCACCTTACTGATCCACACATTCACTTTTATGGAACTCATTTTCTCCAGTGAAAAACAGAAACTTTACAGGGCAAGTCCTCACTGCATATTAGGACAGACGTGTTGGAGGAAAGTGAGTGAAAATGGCTGTAATGTAGTTGTGACATTACAAAAGCAGCAATTATGACTTGTGATTATAATCGTTACCACTGTAATTTTAATTGTACACTGGCAATACCAGAACCTGCAACACCTACTTTGTGATGATAATTTACAGTAAATCCCTTGCCCTTCAACACTGCTAGTTAAATGGAGTTACACTAAAAAAAAAAAAAAAAAAAAAAGCAGAGACTTCCAGAGGTGGAGCTACGAAGCAGTGGCTGTGTTTCTCTCCTCTCCTCTCCCAGGTCAACTAGTAATACCAAAGGAAACCACCTGGGACTGCAACAAGGCAGGACTAGAACGACTTCAGGAACCCACCAAACCACCTGTGAGTGCAAACACGTGTGGCTCGTGGACAGGGAGGAGCCTAAGGAGAGATTGAGCAGCTGGTAACAGTCCGGCAGTTTACCAGTTGAGGCACCACCTCCAGTCTGTTTTACCAACAAAAAGACTGCTGAAGGGAGAGGAGAGGACTCCCCTAAGATTCACCAACTGTGAGTCTCCATTGCTACTACCCTCAGAGGCTGGAGCAGCAGGGGGGAGGCCCTGTGCTGACATCTGGGAACAGAGAACTGACCAGGAAACTCAGGAGAAGAGCTTCACCTCAGTGGCCTAGCAGTGGTCCTGTATAGCCTTTCCATATTGTCCTCCTGATTAGAACATGGTGAATAATTGCCTCAGAAATTACAGACTATAAACAGGACTTGTTTAGAAACTCACAGGGTCTAGCAGTGCTGCCCAGCTTGGCAGAGAAATTGAATTGAGCCTGAAGCTTTGGATCCTTGGGGTGTGATAGTCTTTTTGCATAACCACTGTGCTATCTCTCCCCCCACCCTGCTTTATCTCTTGGTCAGGAGAGAGTGATTAAGCTAAGAAGCCTACTTATAGTTGACAAGCCCTCAGGCTCCCATAGCCTACAGGGAAGAACAAAAGAGGCTTTTAACAGCCTCTGTGCTCCAACTCTGGGATTGAAATAATATTGAAACAACTGTCAGTTTCCACAACTGTGAACTCTTTAAGTACCTTACTTAGACACAAGTAAATACCACCAAGCTAGAGAACCTGGAAGAAATGGACGATTTCCTAGATACCTACCAACTTCCAAAATTAAGTAAAGAGGAATTAGATAACATGAACAGGCCCATAACAGCTAATGAAATTGAAAAAGTTATCAAAAACCTTCCCAAGAATAAAAGTCCTGGACCAGATGGTTTTACAAATGAATTCTACAAAACCTTTAAGGAAGAGTTAATACCTTTACTTTTAAAAGCCTTCCAGAAGATTGAAGACACAGGGATACTCCCCCTTCCAGCTACTATGAAGCCAACATCACTCTGATACCAAAAGCAGACAGGGACACAACCAAAAAAGAAAACTATAGAATACAGGTCCATGAAGGATGATAAATGACATAGTGGGGGTTGTATTGTTAAATGGGAAACTGGGGAATGTTATGCATGTACAAACTATTGTATTTACTGTTGAATGTAAAACATTAATTCCCCAATAAAGAAATAAATTAAAAAAAAGAAAACTATAAACCATTATCTCTGATGAACACAGATGCTAAAATACTGAACAAAATTCTAGCCAACTGGATACAGCAGTATATTCAAAAGATTGTTCATCATGGCCAAGTGGGGTTTATCCCAGGCATGCAAGGTTGGTTTAATATATGTAAAGCAATCAACGTGATCCACCACATCAATGAAAGCAAGACCAAAACCACATGGTCATATCAATAGATGCAGAGAAAGCCTTTGACAAAATACAACATCCCTTTATGACTACAAAAAATGGGAATAGATGGAAAATTCCTCAAGATAGTGGAGTCTATATATAGCAAACCTAAAGCCAATATTATACTCAGTGGTGAAAAACTGGAAGCATTTCCCCTCAGATCAGGTACTAGACAGGGCTGCCCACTATCACCATTACTATTCAACATGGTGTTGGAAGTTCTTGCCATAGCAATCAGTCAGGAGCAGTTATTAAAGGGATACAGATTGGAAGAGAAGAAGTCAAACTCTGCCTATTTGCAGATGACATGATAGTATACATAGAGAAACCTAAAGAATCCAGCAAGAAGCTTTTGGAAATCATCAGGCAATACAGTAAGGTGTCAAGCTACAAAATTAACATTCAAAAGTCAGTGGCATTCATCTATGCAAACACTAAGTTAGAAGAAGATGAAATCCAGAAATCAATTTCTTTTACTATAGCAACAAAAACACGAAAATATCTAGGAATAAACCTAACCAAAGAAGTGAAAGGGGAGTCGGGTGGTAACATAGCAGGTTAAGCGCACGTGGCACAAAGTGCAAGGACAGGCCCCTGGCTCCCCACCTGCAGGGGGAGTCACTTAACAAGCAGTGAAGCAGGTCTGCAAGTGTCTCTCCCCCTCTCTATCTTCCCCTCCTCTCTCCATTTCTCTCTGTCCTATCTAACAACGACATCAATAACAACAATGATAATAACTACAACAACAATAAAAACAAGGGAAAATAAAGGGAAAATAAATAAAATTTTTAAAAAGTGAAAGACTTGTATACTGAAAATTATGAGTCACTACACAAGGAAATTGAAAAAGACACAAAAAAAGTGGAAAGAAATTCCATGTTCATGGGTTGTAGAATTAACATCATTAAAATGAATATACTACCCAGAGCAATCTATAAATGTAATGCTATCCCCATCAAGATCCCAACCACATTTTTTAGGAGAGTAGAAAAAAAAATGCTACAAATGTTTATCTGGGACCAGAAAAAGACTTAGAATTGCCAAAAGAAAGAACAGAACTGGAGGCATCACACTCCCAGATATCAAATTGTATTATTATAGGGCCATTGTCATCAAAACTGCTTGGTACTGGAACATGAATAGACACACTGACCAGTGGAATAGAATTGAGAGCCCAGAAGTAAGGCCCCATACCTATGGACATCTAATCTTTGACAAAGGGGCCCAGACTATTAAATGGGGAAAGCAGAGTCTCTTCAACAAATGGTGTTGGAAACAATGGGTTGAAACATGCAGAAGAATGAAACTGAACCACTATATTTCACCAAACACAAAAGGAAATTCCAAGTGGATCAAGGACTTGGATGTTAGACCACAAACTATCAGATACTTAGAGGGAAATGTTGGCAGAACTCTTTCCCGCATAAATTTTAAAGATATCTTCAATGAAATGAATCCAATTACAAAGAAGACTAAGGCAAGCATAAACCTATGGGACTACATCAAATTAAAAAGCTTCTGCACAGCAAAAGAAACCAATACCCAAAGAGAGAGACCCCTCACAGAACGAGAGAAGGTCTTTACATGCCATATGTCAGACAAGAGTTTAATAACCAAAATATATAAAGAGCTTGCCAAACTCAACAACAAGACAACAAATAACCCCATCCAAAAGTGGGGAGAGGACATGGACTGAATATTCACCACAGAAGAGATCCAAAAGGCTGAGAAACACATGAAAAAATGCTCCAAGTCTTTGATGTCAGAGAAATGCAAATAAAGACAACATGAGATACCACTTCACTCCTATGAGAATGTCATACATCATAAAAGGTAGCAAGCAACAAATGCTGGAGAGGTTGTGGTGTCAAAGGAACCCTCCTGCACTGCAGGTGGGAATGTCAATTGGTCCAACCTCTGTGGAGAGCCATCTGGAGAATTCCCAGAAGGCTAGAAATGGACCTACCCTATGATCCTGCAATTCCTCTCCTGGAGATATATCCTAAGGAACCCAACACACCCATCCAAAAAGATTTGTGTATACCTATGTTCTTAGCAGCACAATTTGTAATAGCCCAAACCTGGAAGCAACCCAGGTGTCCAACAACAGATGAGTGGCTGAGCAAGTTGTGGTATATATACACAATGGAATACTACTCAGCTATTAAAAATGGTGACTTCACCATTTTCAGCCCATCTTAGATGGAACTTGAAGAAATCATGTTAAGTGAAATAATTCAGAAACAGAAGAATGAATATGGGATGATCTCACTCTCAGACAGAAGTTGAAAAACAAGATCAGATGAGAAATCACAAGTAGAACCTGAACTGGAGTTGGTGTATTATGCCAAAGTAAAAGACTCTGGGATGGGGGTGGGGGAAGTACAGGTCCAAAAAGGATGACAGAGGACCTAGCGGGGGTTGTATTGTTTTGTGGAAAACTGAGAAATGTTATGTATGTATAAATTATTGTATTTACTAATGTAAAACATTAATCCCCCAATAAAGAAATTTTAAAAAGCTTTTATTTCATTTTCCACATTTTATTTTGATGGGTCTGTGATACAGAAGAATGATTTTCCCCACTATAGTGAAGCAGAGACTAATGAGCAACTCAAAAGTCTCACAGCTACTACGCCACTCCATTTCATCTACAGCCAGCCCCTTTGTTTCCTTTCTATTAATACACTACCAGAAGAAGCTCCCAGATGAAACTGAGCCTATTTAAAAATCACATTTTGGTATGATCTGAATGTACTCTTCCGAATTCATATGTTGAATTGTGGGGCCTTTTGGAAGGTGATTAGGTCATAAGGATGGAGCCCTCTTGTTTGAGATTAGTGTCCTTATAAAAGAGACTCCAGAGCTCCCCTTCCACTTTGTGAGGGTACAATCAGTAGTCTGGCTCTCTCATTCACCCTTACTGGTGCCCTGACATCAGAGTCTGGCTTCCAGGGATGTGAGCAATAAATTGCTGTTGAGAAGCCACCCTGTGTGTGGTGTTCTGTTATAGGAATCAGTATGGGACTGTTAGAGTGGAGGAACAAGAAAGTAATAGCAGAATCTAAAATGGATGAAGTTATACTGCATAGGAATTCTGTCTAGAAGAACTCCAGATGGCACCAAACTGAAGAAAACTGTAACAATGTGGAAAAACTAGAAATCTACAACTCCTTTTTCATGTCAAGCCAATTGGGACTCTCACTACCCAATATGCCCATCTAAATGGGCTAGACTAATCACAGATGACCAAATATCCAAGGAGGCTTGGCCTACAGCAGTTCATAGGTAAAAAGAACTAAGAAAGATGCACAGAGGCCCAGAAGACCCCCAGACAGTGGTCACTTGTCTGGGTATATACTTTTTTTTTTTAACCTTTCTGTTTCATCATTGTATTCCAACCACAGAGGTCTCCTTTCATTTCTTTGAGTTCACAACTATTTATTTATATATTTTCCCTTTAGTTGCCCTTGTTGCTTTTTTTTTTTTAATTGGTGTTGTAGTTATTATTGTAGTTGTTGTTGATGCTTTCGTTGTTGTTGGCTAGGACAGAGAGAAACTGAGAGAGGAGGGCAAGATAGAGAGGGGGAGAGAAAGATAAGGCACCTGTAGACTTGCTTCACTGACTGTGAAGCAACTCCCTTGCAGGTGGGGAGCTGGGGGCTCAAACCAGGATCTTTGTGCCAGACCTTGCACTTCATGCCACATTTGCTTAACCTGCTACACTACCGCCCTGCCCCCTCTGTGTATATACTTCTGCCTTTTACTCTGTACCTGTCTTTTTCTGATTTGTTGATGGTTCCCATACCCTGAAATTCATGTCCACTGTGTGGACCAGCACCCAACTGGCTCAGAGGGGACCCTAGGACTCCCAGAAATAGAACAGCAGAATGAAATGTTTCAGAGGTTGGGACCCTCTGGTGTTGGGGGTAACCATGGGAAAAGGATGGTTACCTTCAGAGAAAGTTTGGGGTCTTAGTCTTAGTCTCTATGAGTTGAAGAAATAAACTGCTTGTGAAATGTTTGGAGGTAATCCATCTAGACACTAGCTTGCCAGCCACCAGACTCTCCAACATCCTTAGAGGCTTGAACTTGGGGCCAACTCTAGATTGAGTGAGGGCCTCTCCTGGGAGAGGAAAAGTGAAAGAGTGAAGGAAACCCAATTCTCACTAGTCCCTTCCTTACCCAGGAGGTGTGGTCTCATGGACCTGCTGGTTCACATAATAAGCATGTCTAGTCTTCTCAATGTGAATCTGGAGAAACAGGGAGGCGAGGTTATAAGGGAAGACACGATTGAGCAGCTTCAGGGCCTTCCTCAGCATTTTCCTGGCCAGCACCATCTGGCCCATATTAAAACAGATCTGCAGGGAGAAGGAAGGGGGGGTGGTGGTGGAGCTGAGATACCAGACTTTAATACGATATTCCAGCACTGCATATTTGTGAAAATTTTAACCAGAAAGGTAATTTGTGGCCCAGAAACAATGCTTTGTGCCTGGCACAGGAAACTGCTTGACGTCTACACAGAAGGATAGTTGAATGACTAGAATTTAACACCTTTGTTCTAAACCATTGACCTCTGAAAAAATGCTTACCCATTCATGTCTACTTTTAAAGGTTGTTGGGAAAGCATCCCATAAAGATGTCAACAGTGAAGGCAAGGAGGGTGACCACACTAGTGAGTGATGCTGAGAAGTGTGAGTCCATGGGATGAGGTTTTTAATTCTTGGGGAAAAGTTACAGTAGGGCCAGAAAAGGAGTGTGTGTAAGATGCAGATGGTGAAGTTGACTATTTTTCTTTATGTGGAAATCCCAGAAGCAAATAAAGAGGGGAGGTATTTTCATGGCTTCTTACCTGACCTTTGAGGCTATAAAAGGTGGCTGACTCAAAAGTCTGACTCCAAGACTTTTCCTTCTTCAGAGCTTTCAGCAGCCTCTCTCCCTCATTCAGATAGATGTATGCCTGCAACCAGCACAAGCAATAGAGTGCAGTCAGCAGAGACCAAACCAAAAAGGGACATCACTCCCAGAAAATTAAAGAAGAGAAGCAGGAGGCACTCAGAGCCTCAACTATCCCTCCACATCAGCTACTCACCATGATGACCTCCAACTCACACAGGAGCTGAAGGGACAAAGTCCCTGCTAAAGAAATAGATGCCTTCTTGCCCACTTTTCTCCTGGGTCACTTATTTTAGAAGACAAATCTACAACTCTTGTTCTTTTCTATATTGTTGCAAAGTCACTTTACCTGACATTCCCCCAAAGCCATTTCCTCTTTTTGAGTCACTGTCACTTGCACCACTTTCCACCACCAACCGTTTCTAGCGATTAACCCATGAGAGTGTGCTCACACAGGAGTCAGTCTCTACCTTTAGAATGAATTAAGGACACTTTTTATTTTATTTATTTATTTATTTTTTGCTAGGGCCATCTTGGAGAAGTTGAAGAAGAATGGGAGGGGAGTGTGCTAATCCACTCTTCTCATTCTTCTCATCCACAGCCTCTGAAGACAGTGTTAGATAGGAGAGTTGTGGCACATGTGAATGCTGAGGAATAGTCAAGACTGAAGAGTAGGATCAGATGAGGTGAACAGTCACATCTCATACCTGAGGGGTGAATGGAAGGCAGGAGGAGGGAAAACAGGTGCCTTTATCTCTGCTTCTATCAGATTTTCTCTGATGGGAGTGGGGGTATAAATGGAATATTCTGAGTTAGTACCTGGGCTTTGCTTTCCATCATTGTCTTCTTGAATGTTGGCTGCTGCTTGAATAGTGAAGTGGGGGTGTGTGCAAAGGTCCACCAAGTTGACCCTAGGGCTACCTAAACCTTCTCTTCCTGCAGCTGGCCACATATCCCTATCTCATCTGTCTGCACAGAAGACTTTCATTTTTAAAAAAAAAAATACTTGGTTTATTTATGATAAATATAGGAGAAAGAACCAGTACATGTGTTGCTGGGGATTGAACTCAGGACCTCATGCTTGAGAGCCCAATGCCTTATCCACTGTGCCACCTCCTGGACCACTAGACTTTCATTTTTAACATAAACACAGGTGATCCTTGGACAATATAGGAGCTAGGGGCATCTGTGAGGTTGTAACTTTAGCATCCCTAAAGCTTTACTAACTGCCTGCTATTGACAAGAATCCTTTCCAACTCATAGTCTCTGAGCATCTTGCTTGTATGTCATATGTTGTATGTGCTATATTTTTACGATTAACTAAGATATAGAAAATATTTTAATTAATTAATTTTTTGGGTAGAGAGAGAAATTGATAGAGGAGAGGGGAGATAAAAGAGGGAGAGAGGCAGAAAGACATATGCAGGACTGCTTCACCTCTCATGAAGTTTCCCCCTGAAGGTGGGGGCTGGGGGCTTGAACCTGGGTCCTTGTGCATGGCAATGTGTGAGCTCTAACAGGTGTGCCACTGCCCAAACATGAGAAAAAAAATGTATTAAGAAAATCCTTTAAAGACCTAGAGGTCCTTATTCTGTCGTCTTCACATTGAGGAGAGTGAGGAAGTGGAGGAATTGGAAAAATACAAGCAGAAATGAACTCACACAGCTTAGAGTTGTGATGTTCAAGGGTCAACTGTACTTTTTTTTTTTTTTACTTTTGGGAATGTAAACTACACTTGAGATAACTGAGCCTTATTGTTGTCTCTAATGGTTTAACTTATAAACTGTGGATCTAAGCTATGACATCTTACCATATAATTATCACCAAGGATGAGGTATGCAGATGTGATTTCTAAGAAGTAATATAGGGCTTTGTTGTTTTCACCCAAAGCCAAAAAATGATAGGCTAGAGGCAAGATAACCATCTCAAGGATTTCCTCACACTGACAGGATTCCAGGGGGATGATATCTTCCTGAGGCATCTTCATTTTTGCTATAGTGTTGTCAAAGAAACTCAAGATCATATCTCTTATGTCTTCAGAACTGTCCAAATGCAGAAGTAAATAGGAATAACTTATAGAGGTAATATAGCTTTTGACAGGATAATATATTTAGAAACTCACAGAAGAGTAAGGTAAGAGGCCTAATGTATAGTGAGAAGCAACAGATGATTCCTTCCCCCACAGGATATAGCTAAATTAAGCTAGACCTGTTCATTTGCCATATATACACTATTAATATAGCTATAAGAGTGAAAATCACAGTATCTTATAAAATAAACCTGATGTGCATGCAACTGTCAAAACCACCATGCATAACCATGATATCTCCCCATTTGTATCCAAGAGATCAAAAGTGTGAAGCAGAACAATTACTACAGCAGCTGTTCTATGTTTAAAAACAATTGCTTTTACTCTACAGTGACCTGTGCCTGTACCTGAAGTCTTCAGAAAGTAATTGTGTTTTCTTAGGAAGCCCTGCTTGGAGAAAGGTAGTTTCTTCTTTAGCTAGGGAATAAACAAACAAGTTGGATGGGCCTTGGAAATGATCCACATCAAAGATGTGATGTTCATAAGAAACTCTTGATTGCTATAGAGTTATTCTACCCAGTAGGAAATATACTCCCCACTGCATCTTAGTGAAGTATCATGTTCAATTTGAAAATGGAGTTAGAAGGAATAAATGTCTCCTGAACTGAGACAGCTGGATGTCTTCTTTACCCCATCATTTTCACAAGAAAGCAAATAATTCTGAAGATGTAAGGTGATTGTAACCACAAGACAAAAGGAGCAAGGTACCTGGGTCACTGTGTCAAAATCATTTGTCAGAACATCTTGGACTGTTACATGTACAGGAAATAAAGGGTCATTCTACTGTGGTAAGCCATGTTATTTGTCATGGATAACAACATACTCATTAATCCTGCAATGACTACCACTATGAATAATTGATCTCAAAGGGAATGAAATTGATTTTTAGTGCAGACATTTAAATGTCATGTCTCAAGGATAACTGAAAGACTAAGGAACATTAAGTTCAAAGTCTCCAGTCTATGCATACTTTAATAGTTTTGGCAATCCTGTAATGGTCTTTACAGATTTAAATACTTCTCCACTCAGAGAGATTGAAGAATTCTAGCAAATAGAAAAGACTTGTCTCAAATCTTTTATCTTTTGAATGATAAAGGGCTAGAACCCTGGTCTCCTTGGATCCATGGCAAATACTTTCCTCTGTAGTTCGTTTAATTTATAAAAATCAGTTAATTGTAGCCTTCTTGCTGAATCATTGCCCCGCCTCACCCCAAAACTATCCTACCAGCTAGCATGTGCCCACAAACTGCCATGCAGTCCTTATTTGTCATCTTTGTTACACTATCTAAGGATGAATGGGTTCCTCGATCTAAACTGTACTCTCAAGTATCTCCTATGACCAGACACAGTACTTTATTATTTTCCCAAGTTATAAATAGGGAATAATTCCATTCACTTGGTGCATTTAAGAAGGTTCAAGAAACTGTCTGTCCTGTATCTGTCCATTATGATTTCTCAATTCATCCCAGTCATCTATAGGCAGTCTGTTCTAGGGAGGTGTAAATGATGTTTCTATCCTCCTCCTTTATAATACCTCTCATCACAGTTTCCAGGAGACACTATGTTACTAAATTCAAAGGTCACATCTTTGTTAGCATCTTACTATTCCTCTTCAAGGCAAAAATGTCCTCTTTCCCCTGTCTTTTGCAAACCCCACTGCTTTGGTTCCTTCCTCCTCAGCTGTCCTCTTTGCTAACTCTTGTACCTTGACAATATTCCAAAGATTCATATGCTGCTTTTGATCTGAACTCCCTTCCTGGTCTAAGTTTCTCTATAGGTAATTCCATCTGCCCATGACTTTAATTTTAATTTTTTTAAATAGAAACAAGAAGATAGAGATAAAGATAGAGAGAGAGAGAGGAGGGAGAGAGATACCACAGAACCAAAGCTTCCTTCAATGTGGCAGGGACCAGGCTCAAACCTGGGTCATACACAGGCCAAAGCAGTGTGCTGTTGATTAAGTGAACTGCTTCACTTAATTTTAAATTCCATCTATAAGTTGGTGGGTTTCAACTTTCAGCTCTAAGCTCTGATATCTCTTAACTATAGACTGGCATATCCAAATGTCTCTTTGGCAACAAAGAAAAATAGCATGATCCCAGCAGGACTCTGGAATCTCGTCCACAAACCTGTATCTACCTACCTATGTTTTCCTTATCTCCACAGATAGTACATACAAAGCTTCACTTTTCTAAGACCAAAATCTAGGCTATTTCCTTGATACTTTTCTTTCCCTCAGCCCTGCCCCACTAAGATGATTTCATCTCCTTCACTCATCTTTACCATGGCTCCACCCTCATCAATCACCAAATATTTATCTGGACAACTGTGAAAAACTGGTCTCCTCACACTTCTCCCCTCCTAATTTCTTCTGTCCTCCCTATTAAGACAGAGTCCATTTTTATAAGCACAAGTCAGATCACTGTGGCAGAAACTGCTGACTTCCTATCAATTTTTCATTGCCCCCTTTTCCTTTTCTTTCTTTTTGTTGAACTAATATTATATTGAAGTTTTTGGTATGCATCATTGAAAGTCAATATGTGATGATACATTAAGCTCACCACCAAAAGTCCTTTTTTTCTTTATAAGAAAATACTTTAATATTACTCAGGGCAGTACTTTTCAGCTTCTCTTGAAACTGACATAACTATGTGACTAAGTTCTGGCCAATGAGATATAAGAGGAAGTGTTGGTAAGGATTTCTAGAAAGTTCCTTTAAAAGGAGTGAGCACCCTTGTATTCATTGTTTACCTGTGAACATGACTGGACAGTAGTCTGCTTAACTTTGGCTAATTTTCTCCCAATCCTAATCTGTCTCTATGAGACTTGGTTTCAGTTTAGATTATCAAAATGACAACACTTTGACAGAAACATCTTCTAAGAAACATGACTTCCTCACAGACCTTGCTTTGCCCACACATTATTCCATCAGACTCCAGTCCCCTGGATTCTATTCTTTAGTGTGAGTGACACTGGATTTCTATCCCTTTGGATATCCTTTTTTTGGGGGGAGGGAGTGGGGGGTGCCAGAGTCTTTATCTTCAAATCCTTTGCCAATTTTACAGTGAGAGTGGTTCTCAGCAGCACATTCCTCTCAGTTCTCCCCTACTTCTATGGACCTATACTCACTGGGTACCCCACTGAGTTCACACCCTCTCCTCCAGAGTCTTTACTTCCATACCTCCAGGAACAGACAACACTAATCTATACTGAAAAACCAGTATGAAAGATGAGCATTTACTTTGAAATCCACGGGACCTGATAATCTTCTGGATGGTATACATGTCTAGAGTATTGAGCCGGATGTCCACTGTGAAGTGATGGTAGGAGATAAAGTCCCTACTCCGACAGTGGTCACATCTGTGTGCATTTTCTTCCAAGAAGCGGGCACATTTCAAGTGCATGGTCTTCTTCTGGTCCTTGAGCCACAGCTCATAGGCTGTCTTCTGCATCATAGGTTTGCAGAAGCGGATGATGTGGCACTCAATCACCTGGCTCTCCAATTCACGGAGCTCTTCCTCCTCGCCATGGACTAGAGAGAGCAGAAGGCAGTGAGTGAGCAGGAGTCAGTAGCTGCAGGTTGGTGTCCATCAGCTCTCCATCTAGAAATACCTTTCTCTAGAGGAAGTGGGCCCTTTCTGCTTACTACTCACCCGTTCCTGCAGTGGGTTTCAGTGACAGAGAGCGATAGTTCACCTCATGTGAGGCCGTATTCTGCTTGAGAGCCAGATGGAGCTCCTTGCTGTTTCGGAAGCAATTGAAGACATTGGACTCCACAAGTGTGGCCAGGGCATTAATCATCATCTTCATGTTCCAGCAGGGGAGGATCTCAAACAGCAGCTCAGTGGTGAAGGTCAGGCCGATGATGGCTGCACACCTCACCAGCATCTGATGAGAAAGACTCATGCTATCCAGTTGCACCAGAGAGATTTCTGTAGGGAGGAAACCATGACTTGGGAAAGCTGATCTGATGTATTCCCAGAGAGACAAATGTCTTGATCTGTAGTTCCTCTTCTTACCTATTTAGGACTGGCTTCATGATGACATTTATCCCAAGAGGACAAAAGATGCAGAAGCTGTGATCTAACACCACATGGTATGTGGTCAAGGATAAGCTCCATTTCTCAGTGTTCCCATTTGTCAAAAGTGTGACAAAGGTGTGAGGGAGAAGTTGTTATGTAAACCCACAATCAGGATAAACAGACCTGCCCTTCTGTTCTAGGTTGACCTCTCCAGTCCTATGTTCCATCTCCATTGGTTACTCTTTCTCCTGGAGCCTCCCTCTGTTCCCAGAGACTCCTTTATCCTTGTGACATTTTCTTCTCCTTATTTTTTTTTTGTTATCTTTATTTAGTGTATAGAGACAACCAGAAATTGAGAGGTATGAGGAGGGAGGGAGGGAGGGGAGGAGAGAGAGAGAGAGAGAGGGAGAGAGAGAGAGAGAGAGAGAGACTTGCAGCCCTGTTTCACTACTTGCAAAGTCTTCCCCTACAGGTGTGGACTGGGGCTTGAACCTGGGTCCTTGTGCACTGTAATATGTGTGCTCAACCAGAAGTGCCACCACCCAGCCCCGTGACATTATTTTCTCTATGCTCATAACCTCAAGTCAGAGTTACTGGCTCCTATCCCACCTTCTCATCTAAATTTGAAGCTCATGTGGCTTCCTAGATGCTTTGGCCAGGATGACCTTATATTACATTATAGTCATGAAATTAGACTTTCTCAATGTGCCACCATAGTATTGTAATATTTAAACTAGCTACCTTCCTGTTATAATAGGCATAGTGGATGAAAGCTCTTTTGAAGACTGCAAACTTTGAGGTGTTTCTATGTCATCCTAAACATTTGTTTTTATTTGTGACTTGGTAAAAATTAGTTTTGTAATTAACCAACTTAATCTTAGTTATTCAATTATTTACTAGTGACAGAGATTGAGAGGAAAGGTGGGTGGGGGGAGAAAGAGAGAGAGACCTGTAGCACTGCTTCACTGCTTATGAAGGTTCCCCTCTACAGGTGGGGACCACAGGCTTAACTCTGGGTCCTCAAGCATGATAATGTATGAACTCTATAGGGCACTCCCTCCTCCTTACCTTTTAATGAGGCTGGTGGTGACATGTTTTTCAATCTGACACCACTAGCCAGATTACAGACTTCTTCCCCTCTCTCCACATCACTGAGAGCAAAGGGGTACAATTCCTCTGTTGGCTTGGTAAAATTCTCTATGGAGAAATAGAGAAGAGAAGAGTTGAGAGTCTATCCTGGTGTTATCTTGATTTTCCAGTTAACTTTGATGTTTGTCCACAAAATATTCTGGAGTACTATGTTTCAAACAAAATAGACATGTGAAAGTAAATTTACTAAAAAATATTTTTGCCTCCTCAAAGTTTGATTCAAAGATTGTCAGGCTGTATCTTAGACAGTAGCACATACTTTCATGTCCAAGTGCCCATGCTCATGAGCAAAAACACTCTGTGGAATACTCTACTTAGGACATGACTGTCAACAGAAAAAGAGATTGAAAATTATAAGTAAATAGTAAAGTGATTTTTCCTCTTTACACTCAAAGAAAAATTATTTCTTTCTCTGTCCATTTAGGCATGTAACACCTTAGGTGTAAGACACTGTGATGGTGGGAACCTAGCAAAAAAAAAAAAAAAGTAAAGAATTCATATGGTGGAAACATCTTTATAAGTTCTCTTTTCATGGGAGAGGTGATCCTTCTTCAATCCTCATGGATCTCCTTATATCAAGACACAATTTTTTTACTTTTTAAAAAAATGTTTATTTATTATTGGATAAAGACAGAGAGAAATTAAGAGGGGAGGAAGAGGTAGAGAGGGAAAGAGACACAGAGAGACCTGCAACCCTGCTTCACCATTCATGAAGCTTTTCCCCCTGCAGGTGGGAACTGGGGACTTAAATCTGGGTCCTTGCACATGGTAATGTGAGCAGTTAACCAGATGCACCACAATTTCTTTTTCCTTTTTTGCTATAGTATAAATTTGCCCTCACGTTGTTACTACCACCCTAAAAGAATAGTCTGTCTAAGCATTTCCTGTCATTCATCATCCATCTTACATTCCAGGTTCCTCTATATTGCCTACCCCATTCTCCAAATCCACACCTTCTCCCACCACTAGAGTGAATATCAACTCTTCAGCTTCATTACTCTGGTGAGACTCTTCCTAGTTCATAGGACTCTTTAATTCCATTTTAGGTGGTTCACTTCTTAATAAAACCTCAAAACCTAGAACAGACCAGGGCCCATGAGATAGGGCATATGTACACATGTATCCATAAGTTAGGGGAAAATATATACCTTAAAGCGAAAGTCCACAATAGTTTGCAGTGAGTCAATAAATGCAGCAAGCAAGTAGAAAGACCTTAAAAGATACCATAAAGTACATAATGAAATAGTTTCTACTTAGACCTAGATACCCTTCTCATCTATTTCCTATTACACTTCTCTCAATCACTCCAAAACTAACCTTGTCAGACAAAGTAAGGACTACAAAAGCTGAATAAGGATAAGAGACCAGAATACTTTAATGATGACTCTTTAGTCACTACCAGGCCACCCCACTACCTGGGGGCCCTAATCAGGAAGTCCCACACAGACATGATGGGCCTAGACCTCTAACAGATCCCTCTCTCCACTGTCACTGGTTATCTCCATTGTGAACAACATAATGGATCCCTTTGTGGGCCCCTACAGGACCTTGCCCTCAATGTGGATCAATAATGGTAGGGACTGTTCCATTCTCCAAAGGGAAGTTGGATAACATACTCTACCTACTACCCAAGGAAGATGAGTCCTGAAATTAGTGCGGTCCTAGCCATGACCACAGAATGCGAGCTCAGACCTATAGGGATGCAGAGGCTACATAGGCTCCTGTGCTGAATATGGGCCCCAGATCAAATCAAGGGGGTTTATAGTTAACAATATTTATATACTTTTCCCATATTTGGGAGCTACTCTCTTCCCTGATGCAGCTTTCTAGTCCTTTTTCCAACTATGATATCATCTCCCCAGACAATAACTTGGGCCTACCTGCATATTAGATGTCAGGCTCAGGCAAAAACTAGTAAATTCATGGGCCCCTCGGAATAAACCTACTAGCTATTTCCAAAACGGAGACCCCAAATCTTTATCTGTAATATTACAGCCTTTAGGTTCATGATTAATCAGCAGTTTGTATGGCTTTATATGTTAACTCTTTTTCAGCCACTAGGTTCTAAATGCTATCATGATGCCAACCGGACTTCCCTGGACAGATGACCCCACCAAGGTGTCCTGGAGCCCCGCTTCTGCAGAGCCCTGCCCCACTAGGGAAAGAGAGAGACAGGCTGGGAGTATGGATTGATCTTTTAATGCCCATGTTCAGCAGGGAAGCAATTACAGAAGCCAGACCTTCCACATCTGCACCCCATAATGACCTGCGTCCATACTGCCAGAGGGTTAAAGAAGAGGAAAGCTATCAAGGGAGGGGATGGGATGTGGAAAGCTATCAAGGGGGGGGGATGGGATGTGGAATTCTGGAGGTGGGCATTGTGTGGAATTGTCCCCTTCTTATCTTATGGTCTTATCAGTATTTCCATTTTATAAAAAAAAAAATTTTTTTAAGAAAAAAATCTACTTAATTCCCTTGTGCCAGCACCTCAGATTTCATCCCCTGTTATGTCCCTGTAATGTGAGAACCTTGTCAACGTTTACGTGGGAGCTAGTAATTTTACCTCTGGACAACAAAGGACTTTTCCCTCAGATAACATTGAAGGCCCCTCCAGTTCTGATGCTGGACTTTTCAATTCCCTGGTATCTTCATGTTTACTATAGGTAAACACTCTTTGGTTCAGTTCAAGAATTCTAGGCTGTGTTAAGTTTTCCCAGAACCTGAGATCTTAGGGCCAAAACTTATAGGGGGATAGACAACCAACCCTCTCCCAAGAAGAACAGAGACAGAGGGCAGAACAAAGAACAGAGAGACAGAGTTCAATAAGTGAGACTTACTGAACAGGTTGTGCCAGGTCACATTTGTCTTTTCTTCAGACTCCATTGGTTGAAAAACTAACACTCTGTGTTGGTCTAGATTTTTCAGCAATTCTTCACAGTAATATGGAATTCCACAGCTTCCCTCCACCAGGAATCTGCCATGAAAACAAAACAGGCTGACTGTGTGGGAGGGCCATCTCTTAGGGAGGAAAAGTCTTCTCAGTCACTTTCAGGTAATATCTTTTCATGCTCCACTTGTTTCTCTATATTTTCTTTTTTAAAATTCTTTTAAATTAATTATTGCATAGCAACAGAGAGAAATTGAGAAGGGAGGGGGATATGGGTAGGGAGAGAGACAGAGGGACACCTGCAGCTCTGCCTCACCACTCATGAAGCTTTTCCCCCTGCAGGTAGGGGACCAAGGGCTTGAACCTGGGTCCTTGTGCACTGTAATGTGAGTGCTTAATCATGTGTGCCCCTACCTGGCCTCATTTCCCTATATTTTCTTTTCTTTTTTTTTTATCGTTGATGTGGTTATTATTATTGTTGTTATTGATATCATTGTTGTTGGATAGGACAGAGAGAAATCAAGAGAGGAGGAGAAGATGGGGGCGAGAGAAAGATAAGACACATGCAGACCTGCTTCACCGCTTGTGAAGTGACACCCCTGTAGGTGGGGAGCCCGGGGGGGGGGAGGGCGTTGAACTGGGATTCTTATGCCAGTCCTTGTGCTTCACGCCATGTGCACTTAACCCACTGTGCTACTGCCCGACCCCCTATAATTTCTTATTTCTTTTCTTTTTTTTCCTTCTTTCCTTCCTTCCTTCCTTCCTTTTCTTCCTTTCTCTCTCACTCTCTCTTTCTTTTTTTTTCCTCCAGGGTTATTACTAAGGCTCAGTACCTACAGTACAAATTCACTGTTCCTGTGGTCCAGGAGGTGGCACAGTGATAAAGCTTTGGACTCTCAAGCATGAGGTCCTGAGTCAATCGCCGGCAGCACATGTGCCAGAGTGATGTCTGGTTCTTTCTCTCCCCTCTTATATTCCTCATTAATAAATAAAATCTTTAAAAAAAAACAAATTCACTGTTCCTGTAGCCATTTTTTCCATAGGACAGAGAGAAATTGAGGGGAGAGAGAGAGGGAGAAAGACAGACACCTGCAGGCCTACTTCACTGCTTCTGAAGAGACCCCCTGCAGGTGGGGAGCTGGGGCTCAAACCAAAATCCTTTCTTACGCTTTGTACTATGTGCACTTAACCCAGTGCACCACCACCAGGCCCCCTATATTTTCTATTTTTAGATTGTTTTTTTCTTTCATTTTCTAAATTACATAAATACTTATATTTTCAAAGTTAAAACTATATATATCAAGAAGCATCCTCAGGCTATCTCTCTTGTTTTAGAAGCAACCATTTAAATTCATTTCTGGTTAATCTTTGTTTCTTTAAAAAAAAAAATCAGTGGATTAGCATAATGGTTATGCAAAAAAATCTTTCATGCCCTACACTCCAAAATCCCAAGCTTAATCCCTTGCACCACCATAAACCAGAGCTGAGCAGCGCATTGGTATAAGTAAATAGATAAAGAAACACACAGAGCTGGCAGGATAGTTCACTTAGGGAGGTTCTTAGTCTGCCATACACATGAACCGTGTTTGAGCCCAGGTGCCCTCTACACTGGAAGAAGCTTCAGAGCTATGGTGTCTTTCCTCTGTGTCTCTCTGTCTAATAGGTTAACACACAAATACTCATCCCCCAACTTTCTTAGATACATTAGAGAAAGCTATACAAATGCAAAGCTCTGCCTTACTTTTCATGCAGCAGCATATCTGTCCAGCCTGCCTCATAGCAGATCTTATTTCTCTCCCTGCTATGTCCTGCTTCTTCACTGTGTGGAGGTATCCTAACTTTCTCTCCTGTTTTTTTTTTTTTGTATGTGTGTATGCCTCCAGGGCTATGACTGGGGCTCAGTGCCAGCACTACAAATCCACTGCTCCTGCTGGCCATTTTTTCCGTTTTATTTTTTGATAGGACAGAGAGAAATTCAAAGAGGAAGGGGGGGGGGAGAGGGAGAAAGATTGATAGACATCTGCAGACATGCTTCAATAAAAATTTTGTTCAAGCGCCAGAGAGATAGTGAAGTAGCAGCTCACCAGCCTTTCATGCCTGAGGTTCCAGAGGTCCCAGTTCCAAACCCCAGCACCACCATTTGATAGAGCTCAGCAACACATTAGTCTTTCCTTTTCACTAAAAAAAAAAGAAGTCTTTACACGTTTTCTCCATATATCACTTCCTGTTTCCTTAGAACTGGAGTGGCTGGATCAAAAACTACCCATACATGTACATACATGGTAAATATACACATCATATATGAAAGAGACAGGGAGACAGAGAGATGAAGGGCAACAACATGCCCAGTTTGAGCTTATTTTAAAATGAGGACTGTGGAAAGTAGTTTTCTCCTGGAAGCAGGACAACCTCATTAGAACAAATTGTGCAGACACCAAGGTGCACATGTATGACTTAAGAAAAGGTATTGTTAGTGCTGGCAAGGAGTCTGCTGTCAGGACCTAGCAGATGCACTACTGAGTGACTCAGCAAGTGCTCAGCATTCAGCTTTACAACTGGCAAGACAGATGCCAGACCCAGGCTTGGTGCCAGCTGGATGAATATGGCCTATGCTCATTTATTTGTCACATACCCATGATGATGCCCCTGCTGCTATTGATGTGTGTATGTGTGTGTATGTGTGTGTGTGTGTGTTACTTGTCATCGCCAGGATTTTACCATTCTTGATGGACTTTTCCAGATTAAAAAAAGACAGAAAGGAGGAGAAATAACATAGTACCAAAGCTCACTCCAGTGCCACAATGTTCCAGTGTGGTATGTGGAGAGGCTCTAATCTGGGTCATGTTCATGCATGGCAAAACAGGCCCCCTCAAGTTATCTTGCTGGCTTCTTTCTTTTTTTCTTCTTCCTTCCTTCCTTTCTTTCTTTTTTAAGCAGAGCACTGCTCAACTCTGGTTTATGATGGTGTGGGGGATTGCCTGGGACTTTGGAGCCTCAGGCATAAGAGTCTGTTTGCATAACCATTATGCTATCTACCCCTGCCCAGCTTCATGCTTTCATATACATACACTTAAAATTGTAACAATTTATTCTTACTTGTTGCTATGCTTCACATTGGTTTGGTCTCGCTCTCCCCCGCTGGGAGATTTGGTTTGGCCCTTGCTAGTTTTTGCGCTACTCCCTTCTCCCTGCCCCCTACCCTATGTACTTCCTGAGTTCCTGCCGCAGCCGCAGGAGAAGGATGCAGGACAGATCTGTGTGGTGATTAGTTTAGGAGTCCCTCTCTGCTGCCGGAGGAGAAAGATGGAGGAGCACATTGCCCACTCATGAAAAAAGATTAAATTGCATTCTCAGCTCAGCCATGTGTCTCTGGTCGTCTCTGTTACCCGCCCGTGAAGCCAGCCTGGTTAAAACAACTTACTTGCCAGTAAACTAGACACATTATATCAAAATAATAGATTATCAGAGATATCTGTTTTTTGTCTGTTTATTTTTTCACCAGGGCATTGGTCAGTTCTGGCTTATGGTGGTGTGGGGGATTGAACCTGGGACCTATGTTGTATGCTTTACATTGGGTTGTTCTAGTTCTCCCCCGCCAAGAAAACTGAATCAGTCCAGTTAGTTTCGCGGCCCGCTTGGCCCCACCCCTAGGAACCCTGAGAGAAGTGCCAGAGTTCCAGAGTTCGAGAGTCGGAGAGCTGCAGAGTTAGAGAGTGCTTGGTGCCGCTGAGGGGGGAAAGAGGCAGCAGAGTTCTGTTTGGTGATTAGTTTGTCTTAGTTTATGAATCGTTGTTCCTGAATAAAGAAATACAGCTTCCCTGCCCAGCCGTATGTCTCTGGTCGTCTCTGTTACCCGCCCGTGAAGCTAGCCCGGCCAGCTAGAGCCTCCGAATTTTAACAACAGACCTAGGAGCCTCAGATTTGACAGTCTAACTATTTGCATAACCTTTATGCTGTCTCTTCCACACAGAGATGTTTATTTTTTTTAAAGAAACATTTGAGATAATAAGCTGGATCACCCATACCCAGCAGGGTAAATAGGGAACAATACTGATGCCCCCCACTAAAGTCTGAGAAGGGATCAAACAAGGAAAAGGGGAATCCACACGACAGGCATGAAGATGGTCAAGATACTCACAAGTCTAGCTCCTTAGGGATACCTTGAACATTGAGGTCCAGGCAAACTTTGTTACGAATGTCTTTGGGCTGTACAGCACCCAGAACAACATAGGTGGTATTCCTATTCTTCATTATGGCACTGGCTGCTGGGCAGGGTGGTTCCATGAAGGGTGACAGTGACATGATGATGAAGATGGGGACAGTTTGAATAAGCTTCTCCAAGAAGGCCCAGGAGGCTGAGTCTACAAACTGACCTTCATCAATGATAAAGATGATCCTTTCCTCTTTCACCGTCTGCACAAGACAGAGAACCACAGAAAGACTCTGGAACCTCTGTGCCTTACACCTGTGTATGGGTTTTCCTGAATACATTAAGTAGATAAAAATCTGTGTATTCCACTAACTTGTAATCTGTGCAATTTGGAGAGAGCTGGTTCTTAACATGTAAGAGTATTAGTAGACACTTAGCTGGTCCAAAAGTTTAAATATTATTTTATTAGTGATTTAGTATATATTTACAAAATTATAATACAAGGGTGTAATTCCAAACCTTTCCCACCACCAGAGTGCACGTTCCTATTCCCTCCATTGGAAACTGCAGACGGGTCAAATTTTGTGAAAAGAGTGCAAAATGTAGGATAGAAGAGACCATGGACAAGAGCAGCAATGACCTAAATAATGGATTTTCATCATGGGAAAATGAAGCTTTCCTGGGTATTTCAACTTTTCATTTAAATAATTCCTGAGCAACCCTTTACTTGGCATTATATACATAGTACTGAAGGAATTTCAGCTAGTACTTGCCCTGCAGGCAGTTTTTGCCATGGCGACTTAAATTCCAGTACAGGTTACTCTTTTTTAAAAAAATAATCTTTAAATATATTTTTCCTTTTATTGCCCTTGTTGTAGTAGTTATTGTTATTATTGATGTCGTCATTGTTGGATAGGACAGAGAGAAGTCGAGAGAGGAGGGGAAGACATAGAGGGGGAGAGAAAGATAAGACATCTGCAGACCTGCTTCACCACCTGTGAAGCGACTTTCCTGCAGGTGGGGAGCCGGGGACTCGAATCAGGATCCTTATGCAGGTCCTTGTGCTTCACACCATGTGTACTTAACCTGCTGCGCTATCACTGGACCCCCAGGTTATTCTTAAAACAGATCATGTGTGCCTTTTCCTATGTAGACAGCTTTCCCTAGCTGGCCTGAATCATTTATTCACTTATTAACCATTTAGTGTGCATCCATCAAGGTCAGGTACTATTCTATATTCTGGGAATACAAAATTTAAGAAAAGTTTTGTTTTAAGTGGGCCTCGTACTTCCACTGTGTAAGGTGTGTACACAGAGATGCATCCCATCCCCCAGCCCAGGCTCCAGGATGCTCTTAGCTCGTTTGGTTTCTCTGAGAAGGGCTGTATCAAGCCATTCTTTCTGTTACCATCAATGAAAGTCACAAAGGTTGTTCATTTCAGATTTCCTAAGAATTATTATAAAGTGTTCTAGCCTTGTCATGTATACACTTAACAACCCATTTTGCTATCAGCCATTCAATTCTTCACTAATCAAAGAACATTTTAATTAATAGGAAAACTAGCATTATAATACTGTTTTTAATTGATATCTTTAAAATTGAGGCACATGGGCATGGGAAATGAAAACATGAGTAAATAAGTGGGACTACATCCAACTAAAAAGCTATATCAAAAGGAAGCTACACAAGGATAACTAGGCAACCCAATAAGTGGAAGAAGACTTTTTTGGGGGATCCAGGTGGTGGCTGACCTAGTTGAGTACATGTTACAATGCACAAGGACCCAGGTTTAAGCCCCTGGTCCCCACCTGCAGGGAAAAAGCTTTGCAAGTGGTGAAACAGTGCTGCAGATCTCTCTCTCTCTCCCCCTCTCTATCTTGCCCTTCCCTCTCAATTTCTAACTGTCTCTATCAAACAAATAAATAAATAAATATAATTTTAAAAATTAAAAAAGACTCTTTTTTGCACACTACACATCTGAGCAGCAACTGATATAAAATATCTATAAAGATCTGGTACAGCTCAGTAAACAAAAAATAACTCTCTAAAATAGTGAGCCAAAGAACTAAATAGACAGTTTTCTAAAGAAGAGTTACATGTGGCCTACAGGCATGAAGAAATGCTTATCATTAGAGAGAAATGTTAATGTGAGAATTCCCTACATCAACAGAACAGAAAATGAGAGGTTTTGGTGACGTAGTGGAGAAAAAGGGGATTTTACTATACTACAGGTGGAAATGAAAACTAGTTCAGCCCCTTTTGAAGACTGTATGGAGAATCCTTAAATAAAAATGAAATTATGGTATGACCCAGCAATATCACTCTTAGGTATTTATTCAAAGGACACACAAACACTAATCTGAAGGTACAGCTGCACAGTTATGTTCATAACTGCTTTATTCACAATAGCCAATGAGTAGAAGCAGCCTAAATGCCCATCAACAGATGACCAGCTAGAGAAGTTATGGGATATATACTCCATAGAATACTGTGTCCTTTGGGACAAAATACATGGAACTGGAAGTGATTGTGCTTAGTGAAGTAAATAAAGAGATGAAAGCCAGCCACCAGATGGTTCCACTCATTTCTGGAATCTAGAGAACTGACTGATATGCTTGAACTTAGAAAAACAAAATGAAGGATGAGCAATGGCACACCTGGCTTGACATACACATTATCATGCACAAAGTGGCCTCACCATTTTTTGTGAAGTGAGAGAGTAAAGCAGAGATCAGTAGGAAAGATTTAAGTGGTACATAATTGGTCTTTGTTTCTTCACATTTAAATTGGAGAGATTGATTCAGATCTCTCTCTCATATTTAGGGCCTACTTACTATCTTACTATGTCCCAAGCACTTTGTGACGCTCAACATAAATTTACTCATTTAGGGGCCTGAGAAATAGCTCACTTGGATAGCGTTCTGCTTTGCCATGTGCTCAATCCAAGTTTGAGCCTGGCCTCCACCACACTGAATTAAGTTTTGGTGTTGTGATCTCTTTCACTTTATCTCTGCCTCTGTCTCTATCACTCATTTCATCCTCATAATGGGGATGGTGTCACTGAACCAGTGGAGAAAATTTAAGCATAGAGAGGTTAAGTGACTTGCTGGGATCACACAGGAAATGGTCGAGTGATTGTTGTCAAATAGTCAAAAGCATAAGCATTGAGCTGGTTTCAAAACTAGATACAGAAGCAATAGAGAAGGTTAAAAACTAAAGCAAACAACTGAAAAGACTCTTAAGACCAAACACAATCCCTTTTAAATCTTTAGAGATTGAACTTGAAAATCCATACTTAAAAAATTATTTATTTTAGATAGAGACAAGAGATAAATTAGAGGGAAAAGGGGATAGAGAGGGAGCCAGAGAACAACACCTGCAGCACAGATTTGCCATTCATGAAGCGCCCCCCACTGCAGGTGGGGCTCTGCACTGTGTGTGCTCAAGCAGGTGTGCCATATGAAATATGAAAATCCTTATTTTAAAAGCAACTTCCTGGATACTCAAAATGCAAACAGTCCAAAGACTAACCTTTAGGAACTACTGATGTTTCCTTACTTATTTGCTTAAGGGCAGAAGGAAGAGGCGGTTGTGTCATAAACTGAATATGAATGCCACACATGCTTATGGTTTATATGTGACAGACACTTTGCATTCAATCATGATACAGTCTGGTGAAAACATACAAAGTAATATTCAAAGTGTTACAAAACCACAGTGGAAAATAAATTTGATTTGCTTAGTAACTGCGGGTGTTCTCACCAAAGAGGTGCATTGAAGGGTAAAACGTATTTGGGGGAGTTAAAAATAAGTCTTTGTCACTTTCTGTTTCATTAGCAGTGGGAATTGTTAGGATGGCATAGATGTGTGCTGATGTAACCTGCATTTATATGAAGAGTGGCTGGAGTAGAGAGGCATGAGGCATAAGGAAAGTTGTGGAAATTGTCCCCAAAAAGGCATACCCTGAGCTGCAGCAGGGAGCAGAGGATGGGTGTTTCAGATATGCCCGAGGTAGGAAATGTAAAAAGTAACTGAGAAGATGTATTGGGGGTGAAGAAGGTGAAAAAGGCAGCAAAGACAACTCTAAATAATCAAGAATTAAATTGCCAAGAATTAAATAAACTATCAGGAGCAGAGTGAGGAATAATGGACATTGGGGTAAGAGAAAAATTAATATAGGATCTGACACTGAAATCAGAGGGAAGTATTATGCGAAATGGAACACATAGAAGGTTCTTGAAAATAGGGTTCTGGTACTTAAAAGACAGGATTGGAATATAGGTTTGGGTGTCACAAAAATAGAGTGAACAGTATCAGATTATTCAGAGGTCAGCACTGGTTTAGTATTTCAGATGAAAGAGAAATAGTTCTGAGCATTTTGCATATGATTTAGTCACATGACCCTTACAGCTCTGTGAGTGAACAATTAATTATTTCCCTGTTCTGTAGATGATGGGACAGAAACAGGCAGACTGAGTCACTTGCTTGAGATTACCCAAGCAGCAATGATCAGCCTAAGATCCCAAACTTTGACAGTCTGACTACAGTCAACATACAGTGGCTGTGACAATGCATTTCACATGAAGAAGAAAAGAGAGCTAGTAAAGAAGTCAATCTCAAAAAAAAAAAAAAAAAAAGTCAATCTCATCCAATCATTTAGGCACCTAGTTAGGGAATCCTTAGATTTCCACACAAATATGATGGGCCTAGACCTAATGGATCCCTCTTCCCACTATCACTGGTCATTTCCATCAGCAACATCATCATAAGCCCCCTTGCAGGTCAACCAGGTGAACTTACCCTCACTATAAAGTAGCAATGGTAGGGACTGTCCCAGTCTCCACAGGAAAGCTGGGTCATCCTGCTCTGCCACTTGAGGAATATTGGTCCTGAAATGAGTGTAGCCTAGAATGTTCCTAGCCGTGGTCATGAACTTCAGGCTTAGACTGACAGGGACTCAGAAGTTACACAGGTTCCTATGCTAAATATAAATATGTATGGGCCCTGTATCAGGTGGGTGGTGGTAAACAGTTAATTCTATTCATAGATTGTTTCAAGATTGGGAGCTACTTTCTGCCCTAGTCCAACTTTCTAGCCCTTTTCTCAACTCTGACACCATGTTCTCAGACAATATTTTTGTCCAACTCCATGTTAGCTATCAAATTCAAGTAAAAACTATGATAGTCACAGGCCCCTAGGAACATGCCTAAAATGGCTTAGCTTCTTTATACCCTAAAATCCCTGTTCTAATGTTTTCTGTTCCTACTTTTTGTTTCCTGTTCATTAATCATTTTGTCCCATTTTTTATCTTGCCTCCTTTCAGACAGCAAGTTGCAGATGCTATCTTGAGTCTATCCTGACTTCCTTGGGCAGGTGACCTCACCAGTGTTTTGGAACTTCACCTCTCCAGAGCCAGAGCCCTACTCCACTAGGGATCCATTAGCATCCACAGATGCTCTTACTTGCTCCAAGATCCTCATGAACAAGGCTTCCAGTTGCTTTTGCTTTCTCAAGGAATTCATCTTGGAAACTTCTCGTGATATAGGGAACTGTGTAGAGAATTATGAAAACATCAAGTTTGGAAACATAGCAAAGGGAATATATTTCCCATCTATCTGAAAGGAGAGCTCCAATTAACCTTCTGGATATGAAAAGTGACTAAGCAATTAACATTCATTTTATGGGAAATATTTAAGCCTTCCCCAACCCCCCAAATAACCTGCCAAACCATACCATTATGTATCTAACCTAAAGCCCTAGTAGCATTAAGTACAAGTAGGAATTCAGCCTGTATTAAGAACTCCTGGGGGGCTGTTCTGGTCTCAGGATACAACCACCACAGGAATATATGCTATAAAACCACACAGCCATTTTCATTCTCTACTTTCTCTTGTATAAGTGGAAATCCTCTTAGTCATTCAAGCTGGTGAAAATTGTCACACGAAAGGTCTTTTCTACAAAATGAAGTGGTGTAGCACTAACTTTCAAAAAGTAAAGGATGGGGCTGGGTGGTGGTACACCTGGTTGAGCACACATGATACAATGCATAAGGGCTTGGGTTCAAGCCCCCCAGTCCCCACCTGCAAGGAGAAAGCTTTGCAAGTGGTGAAGCAGGGCTGCAGGTGTCTCTCTTTCTCTCTCTCGTTCTATCTGCCACTTCCTTATCTACTTCTGGCTGTCTCTATTCACTAAGTAAATAAAAATAAATTTTAAAAAATAACAAAAAGCAGAGAACACCTGTACCAGTGTGACACTATCCTGTGCCTGAAATCCCCACATGTTAAAAAATCTAGTTCCTTTCCAGCTCTAATTCTTTGTTATTGAGTCCAACAAATGTACAGTCTCACAGGGTGTTCTCTTTTTTTAAAGTTTTTTTTTCACTTTTTAAAAAATCTTTATTTGATAGCGACAGCCAGAAACTGAGAAGGGGGAGACAGAGAAGGAGACAGAGAGACACCTGCAGCACTGCTTCACCACTTGTGAAGCTTTTCCCCTGCAGGTGGGGTCCAGTGGCTTGAACCAGGGTTCTTGCGCACTGTAACATGTGCACTCAACCAGGTGCGTCACCACATGGCCAGGTGTTCTATAGTGTTGCAAACACTAGTGGTCACTGGTGGGAGCAGACTTACTTCACACTGGGACTAGCTAGGCTGGCACTGCTATGATGGGAATATAAACATTTACAAGTAGTCGCTGAAATTTTGTTGACTATGGTACTTGTAGATATTTTTATAAGACGGTTACTATTTCAAAAAGGACTTGATACCCCTGATTTTATTAGCAAAGGCTAATAAAAAGCCAAAAAGTAGATGAGTACCAAAGCCTGGGGAGAAATTACTGAACCCATCCCATCACCATTTCTTGGAAAAACAAAAAACTTAGAACTGGCTAGTTACCTGTACATGGAAAATGCCATTAAGAAGACAGTGGAACTTCTCCTCCAGAACTGGCTTGATTTTATTCTGAAGGTTGGTCTGTCTTTCTTTGTAATGTTTACAAGTATCTAGACCTAGTACATTGGCCATGAGTATCTGGATGGTATAAAAACTCTGATGGTAGCTGACCTTAGTCAAAGCAATAGCAATAGTCCTGTTTACAAGAAAGTAAAAAAATCAAAGAGAGTTTTTAAAGATTATGAAAACAAAAATGGTTGATGGAAACCATGGATTCTGTATTCATGGCTAATACAGGGCTTTGCCCAGCTCATCTGGAGGCTGTTCTTATTTCTGCTCCAGATCTGCTCCCTCTTATCACAATATTCCTGAGTCCTGGATCACACTAAGCAGATCCCACTGTGGTGCTGCCATAACATGCTTGGTGGTGTCCCCACACTCCTGTTCATGTCACTGCTTCCAAGCACCATGGCTTCTGAATCTGCCACCATCACAGAAGCATGAAGTGTCTGGATAGATTCAAGTCTTCTCTCTGATTTGCAAGTTTCTGGTGGCTCCAATTGTCTCAAGGTGCTTGAAGTCTAGATGCCTATGATCTATAAGATTCCTGGGGGGATTAAGTCATTTCTTGCTGCTCTCTCCCAAACAGATCACCCTCCACCAATGCCACACTGGTGGAAGTCCCTGTGCAGCTTCACCCACTACTTGTCTCCATATCTCTATTTATTTGAATCCTCACTTGGAGGTCACCACCTATCAGAAGTCCTCCTGGCCCCTTTTCCTGTTCATCTGTCTTAGTTCAAACATGACCTTCTGCAGATCTTCCCTGAGACCCCAGGTTTGTTACACACCCCTGCTCCTTTATGAGGTCTACAACTCTCCTGCACACTTTTAGCTTTGTCCTCACCATGTTGGTTTGATGTCCCCTCTCCTCTGTTTTGAGATGTTCTTGGAGGCAGACTCACCTATGTTTTCAAGACATTGACTGTACACCTCCAGGAGGGGGCCCTATGGCTGTCCCAAAACCCTCATGATATACCTTCTCTTATGAGCAAGCCTTCTAAGACAAAGTCAAGAGGTTTGTCATTCTCTCTTTTTTTTTTTAATTGCCTCCACAGTGATTGCTGGGGCTCGGTGCTGTCACTATGAATCCACCACCCTCCCCCTTCTAATTTTTATTAGATGGGCCAGAGAGAAATTGAGAAAGAACAGGGAGACAGAGAAAGAGAAAGATAAGACATCCGCATGCCTGCTTCACAGCTCCTGAATTAGACCCCCTGCTGGTGGGGAGCAGGAACTCAAAGCCTAGTCCTTATGCTTGGTAATATGTAAGTTTAACCAGGTACACCACCACCCAGCACCACAGTTTGTCATTCTCTCTTTTTTTTCCCTCCAGGTATATTGCTGGGGCTCAATGATAGCCAGCAGTACAAATCCACAGCTCTCTTTTTCCATTTTATTGGATAGGACAGAGAAATGAGAGGGGAGGGGGAAGATAGAGGGAGAGACCTGCAGATCTGCTTCACCGTTTATGAAGTGACCACCTTCCTCCGGGAGCTCAAACCGGGATCCTTGCAAGGGTCCTTGTGCTATGTACTATGTGTGCCACTACCTGGCCCCCAGGTTTGTCATTCTCTATCCCCTCTCTTAGGGATTAATTCTGAAGTGGACATTCCCTGACCAGTTAACTGGGCTAATGTGTATTTATTCTACAGACCCAAATAAACTGGACTTCAACACTGATGCAGCTGTTCGCAATCTGTGCTTAGGCTCACTTAGAAAAGCCTTAATATGGGTGGGGACGATAGCATAACTTTCATGCCTGAGGCTCCAAAGTCCCATGTTTAATCCCGCACACCACCATCAGGCAGTGCTGAGCAGTGCTCTCTCTGGACTCTCTCTCTCTCTAATAAAAAACAAATATATATATGTTGCCTCCAGGGTTATTGCTGGGGCTCAGTGCCTGTACCATGAATCCACGTCTCCTAGAGGCCATTTTTTTTCCTTTCGTTGCCCTTGTTGTAGCCTTGTGGTTATTATTGTTGTTGTTGATATTGTTTGTTGTTGGACAGGACAGAGAGAAATCGAGAGAGGAGGGGAAGACAGAGAGGGGGAGAGAAAGATAGACACCTGCAGACCTGCTTCACTGCCTGTGGGGAGCCAGAGGCTTGAACTGGGATCCTTAACGCTGGTCCTTGGGCTTTGCGCCACGTGAGCTTAATCCGCTGCGCTACCGCCCGACCCCCATAAGTATATACATATACATATATATATATATAAATATATATATATATATTTAAAAGCCTTATTATTTTGCTGTTTAAACTTTTCCTGGCATTGGACCCAGTTTTCTGGGAGTCAATCCTGCTTTTCATTTTTTGGCTTAATCCACTTAGCACAAGGAACATGGTTCCCATGGATCATGTAAGATAATTCACATAATGAAGAGGAGCATCAAAAGAAATGAAATTCTTAAAAACACTAGCATTCCTTGAGTTCACAAGAGATCAGATGAAACTGGGCATGTTCAGGGTGGTATAGTCAGAGATGAGTTCACAAGAAATGGTGGCTGCAAGACACCCACCTGTGGTCCTCGCCTTGAGCCAGGTACTCAATTTCCATAAGCATCTGACTTTTCCCATATCCTGGTAATCCTTCATACATTAGGACTTGGCTGCAGTTAGACATCAAAAACTCCTTCATAGAACACATGAAGTATTTGATCTCTTTATCACGTCCTGTGGTTTTTGTTATTTGAAAAGGGAGCAAATCCAATCAACACAAAATAGTCGAGAGGCATACAAAAGCACATAGTGATATCACTTTACAACCACTGTTTGAATTTCCATGTACATGGACATTGCTCCAGAACTTCAGTGAGGTCCTGTGCACTTAAAAAAAACATTATTTCTCTAGAGCACTACAATTAACAATGTGACATTACAGTTTTAACTTCCACAAGCTTCCAGGAAAAGCATTCTTATAATAATAGCTACTTAATAATAAATATAAAAACTGAAGTGGCTTAGATTACACAACCAGAAAGTAAATTGGAGCTGTCTAACTTTAGTAAGTGTCTTCTTTTTCTCTTTTTTTTCTGTAATACACTAGATGTAATCTATAGATTACCTTAGACAATATATTGTTAGTTTCTTATACTGAACAATTTTGGATATGTTTTTTTCTGATTATATAAAGTAAACTAGCCCTCTGTATATGAGTAATGGTACTTCTCTAAAAAGCATTCTTCATAATAAGAAATTCAACTTACCTTCCAAAATAATACATAAAGTATGTGTATCATAAGAATAATGTAAATTCTTAGTAAAAATAAATTTAAATTTCTTCTTTTTTATTTATTTTTTTTGTAATTTTTTTTTTATTTATCTTCCCTTTTGTTGCCCTTGTTGTCTTTTTATTGTTGTTGTAGTTGATGTCGTCGTTGTTAGATAGGACAGAGAGAAATGGAGAGAGGAGGGGAAGACAGAGAGGGGGAGAGAAAGATAGACACCTGCAGATCTGCTCCACCGCCTGTGAAGCGACTCCCCTGCAGGTGGGAAGTCGGGGACTCGAACCGGGATCCTCATGCCGGTCCTTGCGCTTAGCACCACCTGCGCTTAACCCGCTGTGCTACCGCCCGGCTCCCCTTTCTTCTTTTTTAATACTTATTTTCCCTTTTGTTGCCCTTGTTTTTTTATTGTTGTAGTTATTGTTGTTGTTATTGTTTTTGATGTCATCATTGTTAGTACAGAGAGAAATGGAAAGAGGAGGGGAAGACAGAGGTGGAGAGAAAGATAGAAACCTGCAGACCTGCTTCACCTGTGAAGTGACTCCCCTGCAGGTGGGGAGCCAGGGGATTGAACCAGGATCTTTAAGCCAGCCCTTGCACTTTGGACCACGTGCGATTAACCTGCTGCACTACCATCCAGCTCCCATAACTTTCTCCTGATTACAATACTAACTCATGCCCATGGAAGGTCAAATTAAAATTTTTTCTTTTTTAAATTTTATTTATTATTGGATAGAGACAGAGAGAAATTGAGAAAGGAGAGGGAGCTAGAGAGCAACAGAGAGACACCTGCAGCCCTACTTCACCACTTTTCCCCCTGCAGGTGGGGACCAGGGACTTGAACCTGGTTCCTAGTGCACTGCAGTGTGTGTGCTTACCCAGGTGTGCCACCACCTGGCCCTTAAAATTGAATTTCTCAATACTGAGAATGACTCTGGCATCCCTCAGATAAGTGCCACTTCTTCTGTCACTATTATTCTTCTTGTGTTTTAAATTGTTGTATCCTTAACAGGACAACAGAAATCTGAAACTCAGCCCACATCTTTGGAACCTAGGTGTGCAGGGAAGTTTCTGGGACAACAGTAATTTCAAAGTAAGAAATTTCTGTCAAGAACTCTGAGACTCGTTTGAAACTGACACTCCTTTGCTGGTATTTATTTATTATCCACTCTAAGTGGATTCCTGAAACTACAGGTAATATCAAACTCTATATTACACTATAATTTTTCCCAATATACACTTAACTTTATTGTATGTGATGCACAGTGAGGGATTAATAACAATCATGTGACTATCTTTCTCAAGATACTTCATTGTACATAGTATTTCAGATCACAGTTAACCAGGGGTAATTAGAACTACCAAAACCAAAATGGCATGAGGGGGTTACTCTAAAGATATACTTATTATTATCAAGTCTCTATTGAAAGCCACATCAATTAATCTAAGCTTAGGTGTTTTATACAATGATACAATTAAGTGTTTTACTTGGTAATGTAGATTTCTGGGTATGTTTTAGTGAGAAATATGCTTCAGATTGCATTTGGGCAAAACATGTGAAATGCCGTTCGAACACCAAGTTTGTAAGGTGTGTATGGTATTCCCTTCACCTGAGGTTTCCTGGAAATGAGAGGATGAGACCTAGGCAGTCACTCAAGAGAATCTTGTGGGTTTCTGTTTTCTATCCACATTGAAAATACATGGATTAGTGGACTGGGGAACTATCATAATGGCTATGCAAAAGACTTATATGTTTGGGACTCTGAGATGCCAAGTTCAATTCCTACCTCCACACTGAACCAGAGATGAGCAGTAAGTGCTCTGGTCTTTTTCTCTTTCTCTATCATTAAGGTAAATAAATAAATAAGTAAACAAATAAACAAACAAGAAGAAAGCACATGGATGACATCTGATGGATCCGGGTTCTAAAATGAGGTTACGTTAACTTGAAGTGCATTTACTTCATCTAAATAAGTCCCTGATATCTGAGATAGTTATATACATTTCTGACCCTAGAAAAGCTGATATTTGTTCATTACAGTGTTGTTATTATCTATACTGTGATTTAGTTCATACAGTTTCATTTATGGTAGCTTTTAGAAAAGAAGAACATTCATTTTCCATACTTACAACCACTGACAGTCAGATTTTGACTGTAACTTTAAAAAAGACCACCAGACCATAATAAGACTTATATGTGTCACATATGTAGTGTCTTTAATCAGATCCTGTTTTAGTTTCCCTTTCTGTTCTTCTTTCTCAACTTCTGTTATGAGTGGGATCATCCCATACTCATCTTTGTCTTTCTGACTTAGCCCACTTAACATAATTCCTTCTAGCTCCGTCCAAGATGGGTCAGAGAAGGTGGGTTCATTGTTCTTAATAGCTGCATAGTATTCCATTGTGTATATATACCACAGCTTTCTCAGCCACTCATCTGTTGTTGGACACCTGGGTTGCTTCCAAGTTTTAGCTATTATGAATTGTGCTGCTATGAACATAGGTGTACACACATCTTTTTGGTTGGGTATTATGGAGTCCTTGGGGTATATCCCCAGGAGAGAAATTACTGGGTCATATGGAAGGTCTATGTCTAGCCTTGTGAGAGTTCTCCACAAAGGTTGGACCAATTTACATTCCCACCAGCAGTGCAGAAGGGTTCCTCTGTCCCCACAGCCTCTCCAACATTTGTTGCTGCTGTCCTTTTTGATGTATGCCATTCTCACAAGATTGAGGTGGTATGTTGTCTTTATTTGCATTTCTCTAACAATCAGCGACCTGGAGCAGTTTTTCATGTTTGTTAGCCTTTTGGATCTCCTCTGAAGTGAATGTCTTGTTCATATCCTCTGCCCATTTTTGCATGGGGTCATTTGTTTTTTTGGTGCTAAGTTTGCTGAGCTCTTTGTATATTTTGGTTATTAGTCTCTTGTCTGATGTATGCACATATATAGTGTCTTAACATGACTGTTGTACCAAGTCTACAGTCTTACAGAAATAGGATGAGAGCTTCTGTTTAATGTCTTAACAAACTTATCCTTGGATAGAAAGTAGGACCTAGCTGAGGATAAGGGTGGGTCTTGCTTCTTTTCTCTAACCTTTGGAGTCTGGAGATCTGGATTTATAAGGGATTAGCATGCAGATTTTGATTCCCATGAATGCAGTTATGGTGAATTATACTGCTGGTCCAGTTGCTCTAGAGTCTTCTTCCAGGCTTTGCCCTAGTATTTCCCCAAAGTATGGGAACTAGCCTCTTCTTAATCATTCTTGTATAGTAGTAACCATGGTTTAATTTAGGATGATGTTTCTGTTTAATAGAAGAAGGTAAACAGGCCCCTGGACTTGGCTATCTTCAGAATCCATGGGACTTTTCTTTAAAAGGATGTATCCCTAACCCATCTTTGTCTACTTACCTCACTAGTCTCAAGTTAGCTTTCTAATTACAGGTTCTTTGATATTACCAAGAGTCAAAAACATCACTGCCAAATGGCTCACAGGTCTAAATGTAAAAGATGAAATGAAATTTCTGGATGAGAATCTATAAACATGACTTTTAGGTAAGGAAAAAATCCTTAAGCACTGTGCAAAAGCATTGACTGTGAAAGAAGAGGTTGATAAGTTGTGTTACATCAAAATTAGAATTCTGAGAGCAGAAAGATAGCACTATCCATAGCACAATAGACTTTCTCATCAAAAGTCCCAGGTTCAATTCCTGACACCACTGTAAGCCAGAGACAAGCTCTTGTAACAAGAAAAGTAAGAATTATGTTCACTAAATAAATGATAATATTAATACAGCAAAAAATGCAAGCAGAGTAGGAAAATTTAAACACAGTTGAAACAAGTGTCAAGAGACCCATTTCCAGAATATATAAATGCTTTCAACGGATATATAATGAAAAATAAGACAAACTTAAAAACATGGAAAACACTTGCACATATGCTTCATAAAAGATGATGTCCCAGTGATTAATAGACATACAAAATGCTCAGTAACATCGTGGAAATAAAATAGGAAATCACTATGAAATATATTTACTTTATAATTCTAAAATTATACCATACAGATTGATAAAAGAAAGCTCTTTGCAAAGATAAGGAACAGCTGGATTTCTCATGACATCCCTGATCAAAATATAATAATTGTGAAAAATCATTTGGCAGCATTTAAAAAAACTGTACCCTACTTCCTTACCTATATACACAAAAGAAATACAGAAATATGCATAAATATATTCACCCAAATATTTGTATAGAAATCACTATGGCAATACTATTCCTAAGGATCAAAAACCAAATGCAGCTCAAATGTTGTACAACCACAAAATGAATATATTGCTATGTTTCTAAAATGGTAATAAAATGGATTAATAATAGCTATACCTAACAACATGAACAGATTTCAAAACATTGATTAAAAGAATATGTAATAATACAACAAATTATTTAATCTATATGAGTTTTAAAACCAAGACTAATACCAATGAAGTTCAATCTAGTGAGTCTGTTGAAAGAGAAAAGGTTAAGGCAGGTCAGAGTCCTTATATTATGACTATTTGTCTGTTTACTGGCCTGGGTGGTGATTATGTTTACTTTATGATAATTCAGCAATTTGCAGAATTGTCTTTGGCTTACTATTCTGTATGTTTTGTTATATTTCAATAAGAAAGTTAAAAAACAAGGCCCACTACCTACCCAGCAAAGGGTAACACTCATTTCTGTTGCAGATGAGGTAGGCCATACCAAACATGCTGAAGAAAAGAAGAGAAGAAACGACATTAGATTAAAATTAAGAAAACAGGAAGAGCAAGGTTGACTACCTCTTAGTTCCCAGAAAACTTTCTTTTCAATCTCTAAGATTAGTCTACTACCTGACTCAATGGCTGTAGATATCAAGAGATTAGAAAAGGAGGAGATGTTCTTACCTGGTCCAAACAACAAATGGAGTAGATTTGACCACAGTCCCTGGAACATTGCTTATATGCATTATGGGGCTGACCCTTTCTTATAATCACATATCCAATATGTTACTCAAGAGTTCTGAGTGGTTACATCCTGGAAAAATTCCACCCTTTTATCTAATAAGAATAGCTCATTTTTTGGTGAATACGTATAGTATGCCTCACCCAATTCCAACAGCTTTAAAAACCTCTTTTCTTTGATCCAGACTTCCGGAGGCAGAGCTATGAGCAGCAGATCCCTTCCTCTCCTCTCCTCTCCTCTCCCGGATCAACTAGGAATACCAAAGGAGACCACCCGGACCGAAACAAGACAGGACTAGAATGACCACAGGAACCCAGTAAATCACCCGTGAGTACAAACACATGTGGCTGGTGACAAAGAGGAGAGAGGAGCCTAAGGAGAGATTAAGTGACTGCTAACAGTTCAGCAGTTAATCAGTTGAGACACCACCTCCAGTCTGCTCCACCAACAAGGGGACAGCTGAAGGGAGGAGAGGACTCCCCAGAGACTCACCAAGTGCAACTCTGAGTCTCCATTGATACTACCCTCAGAATCTGGAGCAGTGGCAGGGAGGGACACCAGGGGACAGAGATCTAACCGGGAAACTCAGGAGAAGACCTATACCTCGGAGGCATAGCTGAGGGGCTGTGAAAGTCTCTTTGCATAACCACTGGATTATCTCTGCCACACCCTGCTTTATCTCTTGGTCAGGAGTCAGTGATTAAGCGAAGAAGCCTATTGATAGTTTAAAAGCCCTCAGGCTCCCATGGCCTACAGGGAAGAAAAAAAAAGAGGCTTTTACACCACTGAGCTCCAACTCAGGGATTGAAAAAACTGTTAACTTCCACCACTGTAAACACTTTAATTAACTTACTTAGACACAAGTCAATCCAGGCAATAGTGATCAATAATTTGAAAACTACTGATAAAGGGAACTCATAATGTAATATATAAAATGGTTAAAACAACAAGAAAAAATATTGGAGACTCGAACCAGGACAAGAGTCCAGCTAAAAGTCCTCCAGAGGGTGAAGCACAAAACAACGAGTTCAACATCCAAACATTAGCTAAGGAAATAATAACAGGAGTGAGTAAAGAATTTGAAAAAATTGTAATCAGAAATGCAGGAACAAAAAATATGAATATGGAAGAAAATACTAATTATCTCATGGTTATTAGAGAGCTGAAAGCTGAAATCACTGAGCTAAGAATGCAACTAGCTGAACAAGCTAAAACAGTATCAGAGCAGGGCAACAAAATAGATGAACTCCAGGCTTTCTCTCCTCTCCTCTCCTCTCCTCTCCTGGATCAACTAGGAATACCAAAGGAGACCACCCGGACCGAAACAAGACAGGACTAGAATGACCACAGAAACCCAATAAATCACCCGTGAGTACAAACACGCGTGGCTGGTGACAGAGAGGAGAGAGGGGCCTAAGGAGAGATTAAGTGACTGCTAACAGTTCGACAGTTTGTCAGTGGAGACACCACCTCCAGTCTGCTCCACCAACAAGGGAACAGCTGAAGGGAGGAAAGGACTCCCCAGAGACTCACCAAGTACAACTCTGAGTCTCCATTGCTACTACCCTCAGAATCTGGAGCAGCAACAGGGAGGGACACCAGGGCACAGACATCTAACCGGGAAACTCAGGAGAAGACCTATACCTCGGTGCCATAGCTGAAGGGCTGTGAAAGTCTCTTTGCATAACCACTGGATTATCTCTGCCACACCCTGCTTTATCTCTTGGTCAGGAGTCATTGATTAAGCCAAGAAGCCTATTGATAGTTTAAAAGTCCTCAGGCTACCATAGCCTACAGGGGAAAAAAAGAAAGGCTTTTACACCACTGAACTCCAACTCAGGGATTGAAAAAACTGTTAACTTATATAAAATGGTTAAAACAACAAGAAAAAATAATGGAGACTCGAACCAGGACAAGAGTCCAGCTAAAAGTCCTCCAGAGGGCGAAGCACAAAACAACGAGTTCAACATCCAAACATTAGCTAAGGAAATAATAACAGGAGTGAGTAAAGAATTTGAAAAAATTGTAATCAGAACTGCAGGAACAACAAATGAGAATATGGAAGAAAATTCTAATAATCTCATGGTTATTAGAGAGCTGAAAGCTGAAATTGCTGAGCTAAGAAGGCAACTAGCTGAACAAGCTAAAACAGTATCAGACCAGGGCAACAAAATAGATGAACTCCAGAAAGCAGTAGAGGGCAGAGAGAATAGAATCAATGAGGCTGAAGACAGAATTAGCAAGATTGAGGATGAATTAGAGACAACTAAAGAAGAAGTAAGAGATCTCAAAAAGAGATTAAGAGATGCTGAAAACAACAACAGAGTCCTATGGGATGACTTCAAAAGAAACAATATATGCATTATTGGCTTACCAGAGGAAGAAAGAGAAGGGGAGGAAGAAAGCGTTCTCCAGGCCATAATAGCTGAAAATTTCTCTAGTCTAGACAACACCAAAGACATAAAGATTCAAGAAGCCCAGAGGGTCCCAAACAGAATTAACCCAGACCTAAAGACACCAAGACATGTCATACTTAGATTGGAAAGGAATAAGGATAAAGAAAAGATCTTCAAGGCTGCAAGAGAAAAACAAAGAGTCACCTACAAAGGAAAACCCATAAGATTAGCAGCAGACTTCTCCATACAAACACTACAGGCCAGAAGAGAATGGCAAGATATCTATCGAGTGCTCAATGAGAAAGGCTTTCAGCCAAGAATACTATATCCTGCTAGATTGTCATTCAGACTAGATGGAAGCATCAAAACCTTCTCAGACAAGCAACAGTTGAAGGAAGCAACCATCACCAAGCCTGCCTTGAAAGAAGTTCTGAAAGGTTTCCTATAAACAACCAGACCACCACAAATAGAACATATATCAAAACACTCTAAAACTCTACAAAAATGGCGTTAAAATATCTTCAATCTTTGATATCAATAAATGTCAATGGCCTGAATTCACCTATTAAAAGACACAGAGTAGGAAGATGGATCAGAAAACACACCCAACAATATGTTGTCTACAGGAAACTCACCTAACGCAACAAGACAAACACAGACTTAAAGTGAAAGGATGGAAAACTATCATTCAAGCCAATGGCCCACAAAAAAGGGCAGGAACAGCTATTCTCATATCTGACATGATAGACTTTAAAATAGATAAGATTAAAAAAGATAGGAATGGACACTACTTAATGCTCAGAGGATCATTCAATCAAGAGTACTTAACAATTATTAATATCTATGCACATAATGAGAAGCCATCTAAATACATCAAACTTCTACTGAAAGAGCTACAGCAATATATTAACAGTAACACAATCATAGTAGGGGACTTCAACACCCCACTCTCTCAACTTGACAGATCATCCAGGAAGAAAATCAGTAAAGACATAAGGGAGCTAAATGAAGAGATAGATAAACTAGAACTATTGGACATTTTCAGAGTCATTCATCCCAAGAAACTGGAATACACATTTTACTCAAATCCACATGGATCATTCACAAGGATAGACCATATGTTAGGCCACAAAGACAGCATCAGCCTATTCAAGAGCACTGAAATCATCCCAAGCATCTTCTCAGATCACAGTGGAATTAAACTAACACTTAACAATCAACAAAAGATTAGTAACAGTGCCAAAATGTGGAAGCTCAACAGTACACTTCTTAACAACTTCTGGGTCAAAGAGGAAATCAAGGAAGAAATCAAAATGTTTCGAGAGTTCAATGAAAATGAAGACACAAGCTATCAAAATATTTGGGACATAGCTAAAGCAGTCCTAAGAAGGAAGTTCATAGCTATACAAGCACACATTAGGAAACAAGAAAAGGCACAAATAAACAGCCTGATTGAACATCTTAAAGACCTAGAAGAAGAACAACAAAGGAACCCTAAAGCAACCAGAAGGACAGAAATTACTAAAGTTAGGGCAGAAATAAATAACATTGAGAATAGGAAAACCATACAAAAGATCAATGAAAGTAAATGTTGGTTCTTCGAAAGAGTAAACAAAATCGACAAACCTTTAGCCAGACTCACAAAACAAAAAAGGGAGAACACCCAAATAAATCGGATAGTAAATGAAAGAGGAGATATCACAACAGACACTGCAGAAATTCAACATATCATGCGAGGCTTCTATGAACAACTATATGCCACCAAGTTAGAGACCCTGGAAGAAATGAATGATTTCCTAGATACCTACCAACTTCCAAAACTAAGTAAAGAGGAAGTGGATAACATGAACAGGCCCATCACAGCTAATGAAATTGAAACAGTTATCAAAAATCTTCCCAAAAATAAAAGTCCTGGACCAGATGGTTTTACAAATGAATTCTACAAAACCTTCAAAGAAAAACTAATACCTCTACTTTTAAAAGTCTTCCAGAAGATTGAAGACACTGGAATACTCCCTTCCAGCTTCTATGAAGCCAACATCACTCTGATACCAAAAGCAGACAGGGACACAACCAAAAAAGAAAACTACAGACCAATATCTCTGATGAACATAGATGCGAAAATATTGAACAAAATTCTAGCCAACCGGATACAGCAGTATATCAAAAAAATTGTTCATCATGACCAAGTGGGGTTTATCCCAGGCATGCAAGGTTGGTTTAATATACGTAAATCAATCAATGTGATCCACCACATCAACAAAAGCAAGACCAAAAACCACATGGTCACATCAATAGATGCAGAGAAAGCCTTTGACAAAATACAACATCCCTTTATGATCAAAACACTACAAAAAATAGGAATAGATGGAAAATTCCTGAAGATAGTGGAGTCTATATATAGCAAACCTACAGCCAACATCATACTCAATGGTGAAAAACTGGAAGCATTTCCCCTCAGATCAGGTACTAGACGGGGCTGCCCACTATCACCATTACTATTCAACATAGTGTTGGAAGTTCTTGCCATAGCAATCAGGCAGGAGCAAGGAATTAAAGGAATACAGATTGGAAGAGAAGAAGTCAAACTCTCCTTATTTGCAGATGACATGATAGTATACATGGAAAAACCTAAGGAATCTAGCAAGAAGCTAGATTTTGGAAATCATCAGGCAATACAGTAATGTGTCAGGCTATAAAATTAACATTCAAAAGTCAGTGGCATTCCTCTATGCAAACACTAAGTTAGAAGAAATTGAAATCCAGAAATCAGTTCCTTTTTCTATAGCAACAAAAAAATAAAATATCTAGGAATAAACCTAACCAAAGAAGTGAAAGACTTATATACTGAAAATTATGAGTCACTACTCAAAGAAATTGAAAAAGACACAAAGAAGTGGAAAGATATTCCATGCTCATGGGTTGGAAGAATTAACATCATCAAAATGAATATATTACCCAGAGCCATCTACAAATTTAATGCTATCCCCATCAAGATCCCAAGTACATTTTTTAGGAGAATAGAACAAATGCTACAAATGTTTATCTGGAACCAGAAAAGACCTAGAATTGCCAAAACAATCTTGAGAAAAAAGAACAGAACCGGAGGCATCACACTCCCAGATCTCAAACTATATTATAGGGCCATTGTCATCAAAACTGCTTGGTACTGGAACATGAACAGACATACTGACCAGTGGAATAGAATTGAGAGCCCAGAAATGAGGCCCCACACCTATGGACATCTAATCTTTGACAAAGGGGCCCAGACTATTATATGGGGGAAGCAGAGTCTCTTCAACAAATGGTGTTGGAAACAATGGGTTGAAACATGCAGAAGAATGAAGCTGAATCACTGTATTTCACCAAATACAAAAGTAAATTCCAAGTGGATCAAGGACTTGGATGTTAGACCAGAAACTATCAGATACTTAGAGGAAAATATTGGAAGAACTTTTTTCCGCATAAATTTTAAAGACATTTTCAATGAAACGAATCCAATTACAAGGAAGACTAGGGCAAGTATAAACCTATGGGACTACATCAAATTAAAAAGCTTCTTCACAGCAAAAGAAACCACTACCCAAATCAAGAGACCCCTCACAGAATGGGAGAAGATCTTTACATGCCATACATCAGATAAGAGTTTAATAACCAACATATATAAAGAGCTTACCAGACTCAACAACAAGACAACAAATAACCCCATCCAAAACTGGGGGGAGGAATTGGACAGAATATTCACCACAGAAGAGATCCAAAAGGCCGAGAAACACATGAAAAAATGCTCCAAGTCTCTGATTGTCAGAGAAATGCAAATCAAGACAATAATGAGATATCACTTCACTCCTGTGAGAATGTCACACATCAGAAAAGGTAACAGCAGCAAATGCTGGAGAGGGTGTGGGGTCAAAGGAACCCTCCTGCACTGCTGGTGGGAATGTAAATTGGTCCAACCTCTGTGGAGAACAGTCTGGAGAACTCTCAGAAGGCTAGAAATGGACCTACCCTATGACCCTGCAATTCCCCTCCTGGGGATATATCCTAAGGAACCCAACACATCCATCCAAAAAGATCTGTGTACACATATGTTCTTGGCAGCACAATTTGTAATAGCCAAAACCTGGAAACAACCCAGGTGTCCAACAACAGATGAGTGGCTGAGCAAGTTGTGGTATATATACACAATGGAATACTACTCAGCTGTAAAAAATGGTGACTTCACCGTTTTCAGCCGATCTTGGATGGACCTTGAAAAAATCATGTTGAGTGAACTAAGTCAGAAACAGAAGGATGAATATGGGATGATCTCACTCTCAGGCCGAAGTTGTAAAACAAGATTAGAAAAGAAAACACAAGTCGAACCTGAAATGGAATTGGAGTATTACACCAAAGTAAAAGACTCTGGGGTGGGTTGGTGGGTGGGTGGGGAGAATACAGGTCCATGAAAAATGATGAATGAAATAGTGGGGGTTGTATTGCTAAATGGGAATCTGGGGAATGTTATGCATGTAAAAAAAAAAAAAAGTAGAAACGCAAAGCAGAAATTGACTGAGTTTGGAGTATGGCACCAAAGTAAGAAAGCAGAAGTATACTAGAGTTTGCAGTGAGTACCTCCCTAATACTTCCTCTCCACTTTTCCAAGCTTTGGGTCAATGATTGCTCAACAATTTGTTTGGCTTTGTATGTTAACTCTCTTTTCAGTCACCAGGTTCCAGGTGTCATCAGGATGCCGGCCAGACTTCCCTGGATTGAAGACCCCACCAATGTGTCCTGGAGCTCAGCTTCCCCAGAGACCCATCCTACTAGGGAAAGAGAGAGGCAGACTGGGAGTATGGACCGACCAGTCAACGCCCATGTTCAGCGAGGAAGCAATTACAGAAGCCAGACCTTCTACCTTCTGCAACCCTCAATGACCCTGGGTCCATGCTCCCAGAGGGATAGAGAATGGGAAAGCTATCGGGGGAGGGGGTGGGATATGGAGATTGGGCGGTGGGAATTGTGTGGAGTTGTACCCCTCCTACCCTATGGTTTTGTTAATTAATCCTTTCTTTAATAAAAAAAAAAAAATTAAAAAAAAAAGAAGCTGAAAAAAAAAAACATACAAAGCTAAACAGGTTGTTGAACAATCATGGACCTAAAGGCTGGAATAGTGCAGATGAAGAGTTGGGGGGCCCTCCATTTTGTAGATATCTAGTAGGCATATTTTAGTTATATTCCAAAAGGCCTGTATACACTAGTTTCTGACTGAGACCAATACTTATAAAGAAGAAACTAACCATAGGTTGAATCCAAGTAAGATAAACTCATGAAGCAGAAAAGGCTCAGGAAGAAAAAGGTTTAAAAAAAATTAAAAAATTAAAAAAAAAAAAAGATGAACTCCAGAAAAGAGTAGAGGGCAGAGAGAATAGAATCTATGAGGCTGAAGACAGAATTAGCAAGATTGAGGATGAATTAGAGACAACTAAAAAAGAAGTAAGAGATCTCAAAAAGAGATTAAGAGATGCTGAAAACAACAACAGAGTCCTATGGGATGACTTCAAAAGAAACAATATATGCATTATTGGCTTACCAGAGGAAGAAAGAGAAGGGGAGGAAGAAAGCATTTTCTTGGCCATAATAGCTGAAAATTTCTCTAGTCTAGACAACACCAAAGACATAAAGATTCAAGAAGCCCAGAGGGTCCCAAACAGAATTAACCCAGACCTAAAGACACCAAGACATGTCATACTTAGAATGGAAAGGAATAAGGATAAAGAAAGGATCTTCAAGGCTTCAAGAGAAAAACAAAGAGTCACCTACAAAGGAAAACCCATAAGATTAGCAGCAGACTTCTCCATACAAACACTACAGGCCAGAAGAGAATGGCAAGATATCTATCGAGTGCTGAATGAAAACGGCTTTCAGCCAAGAATACTATATCCTGCTAGACTGTCATTCAGACTAGATGGAAGCATCAAAACCTTCTCAGACAAGCAACAGTTGAAGGAAGCAACCATCACCAAGCCTGCCCTGAAAGAAGTTCTGAAAGGTTTCCTATAAACAACCAGACCACCACAAATAGGACATATATCAAAACACTCTAAAACTCTACAAGAATGGCGTTAAAATATCTTCAATCTTTGATATCAATAAATGTCAATGGCCTGAATTCACCTATTAAAAGACACAGAGTAGGAAGATGGATCAGAAAACACAACCCAACAATATGTTGTCTACAGGAAACTCACCTAATGCAACAAGACAAACACAGACTTAAAGTGAAAGGATGGAAAACTATCATTCAAGCCAATGGCCCACAAAAAAGGGCAGGAACAGCTATTCTCATATCTGACATGGTAGACTTTAAAACAGATAAGATGAAAAAAGATAGGAATGGACACTACTTAATGCTCAGAGGATCAGTCAATGAAGAGGACTTAACAATTATTAACATCTATGAACCCAGTGAGAAGCCATCTAAATACATCAAACGTCTACTGAAAGAGCTACAGCAATATATTAACAGTAACACAATCATAGTAGGGGACTTCAACACCCCACTCTCTCAACTTGACAGATCATCCAGGAAGAAAATCAGTAAAGACATAAGGGAGCTAAATGAAGAGATAGATAAACTAGAACTATTGGACATTTTCAGAGTCATTCATCCCAAGAAACTGGAATACACATTTTACTCAAATCCACATGGGTCATTCTCAAGGATAGACCATATGTTAGGCCACAAAGATAGCATCAGCCAATTCAAGAGCACTGAAATCATCCCAAGCATCTTCTCAGACCACAGTGGAATTAAACTAACACTTAACAATAAACAAAATATTAGTAACAGTCCCAAAATGTGGAAGCTCAACAGTACACTTCTTAACAACTTCTGGGTCAAAGAGGAAATCAAGGAAGAAATCAAAATGTTTTGAGAGTTCAATGAAAATGAAGACACAAGCTATCAAAATATTTGGGACATAGCTAAAGCAGTCCTAAGAGGGAAGTTCATAGCTATACAAGCACACATTAGGAAACAAGAAAAAGCACAAATAAACAGCCTGATTGCACATATTAAAGACCTAGAAGAAGAACAACAAAGGAATCCTAAAGCAACCAGAAGGGCAGAAATCACTAAAGTTAGGGCAGAAATAAATAACATTGAGAATAGGAAAACCATATAAAAGATCAATGAAAGTAAATGGTGGTTCTTCGAAAGAGTAAACAAAATCGACAAACCTTGAGCCAGACTCAAAAAACAAAAAAGGGAGAAGACCCAAATAAATCGGATACTAAATGAAAGAGGAGATATCACAACAGACACTGCAGAAATTCAACATATCATGCGAGGCTTCTATATGAACAACGATATGCCACCAAGCTACAGAACCTGGCAGAAATGGATGATTTCCTAGATACCTACCAACTTCCAAAACTAAGTAATGAGGAAATAGATAACATGAACAGGCCCATCATCATCTAATGAAATTGAAACAGTTATCAAAAATCTCCCCAAAAATAAAAGTCCTGGACCAGATGGTTTTAGAAATGAATTCTACAAAACCTTCAAAGATTAACTAATACCTCTACTTTTAAAAGTCTTCCAGAAGATTGAAGACACTGGAATACTCCCTGCCAGCTTCTATGAAGCCAACATTACCCTGATACCAAAAAAGCAGACAGGGACACAACCAAAAAAGAAAACTACAGACCAATATCTCTGATGAACATAGATGTGAAAATATTGAACAAAATTTTAGTCAACCGGATACAGCAGTATATCAAAAAGATTATTGATCATGACAAAGTGGGGTTTATCCCAGGCACGCAAGGTTGGTTTAATATACGTAAATCAATCAATGTGATCCACCACATCAACAAAAGCAAGACCAAAAACCACATGGTCATATCAATAGATGCAGAGAAAGCCTTTGACAAAATCCAACATCCCTTTATGATCAAAACACTACAAAAAATGGGAATAGATAGAAAATTCCTGAAGATAGTGGAGTCTATATATAGCAAACCTACAGCCAACATCATACTCAATGGTGAAAATCTGGAAGCATTTCCCCTCAGATCAGGTACTAGACAGGGCTGCCCACTATCACCATTACTATTCAACATAGTGTTGGAAGTTCTTGCCATAGCAATCAGGCAGGAGCAAGGAATTAAAGGAATACAGATTGGAAGAGAAGAAGTCAAACTGTCCTTATTTGCAGATGACATGATAGTATACATAGAAAAACCTAAGGAATCCAGCAAGAAGCTTTTGGAAATCATCAAGCAATACAGTAAGGTATCAGGCTATAAAATCAACATTCAAAAGTCAGTGGCATTCCTATATGCAAACACTGAGTTAGAAGAAATTGAAATCCAGAAATCAGTTCCTTTTACTATAGCAACAAAAAAATAAAATATCTAGGAATAAACCTAACCAAAGAAGTGAAAGACTTGTATACTGAAAATTATGAGTCACTACTCAAAGAAATTGAAAAAGACACAAAGAAGTAGAAAGATATTCCATGTTCATGGGTTGGTAGAATTAACATCATCAAAATGAATATACTACCCAGAGCCATCTACAAATTTAATGCTATCCCCATCAAGATCCCAAGCACATTTTTTAGGAGACTAGAAAAAATGCTACAAATGTTTATCTGGAACCAGAAAAGACCTAGAATTGCCAAAAACAATCTTGAGAAAAAAGAACAGAACCGGAGGCATCACACTCCCAGATCTCAAACTGTATTATAAGGCCATTGTCATCAAAATTGCTTGGTACTGGAATATGAACAGACACACTGACCAGTGGAATAGAATTGAGAGCCCAGAAATGAGGTCCCACACCTATGGACATCTAATTTTTGACAAAGGGGCCCAGACTATTACATGGGGAAAGCAGAGTCTCTTCAACAAATGGTGTTGGAAACAATGGGTTGAAACATGCAGAAGAATGAAACTGAATCACTGTATTTCACCAAATACAAAAGGCAATTCCAAGTGGATCAAGGACTTGGATGTTAGACCACAAACTATCAGATACTTAGAGGGAAATGTTGGCAGAACTTTTTTCCGCATAAATTTTAAAGACATTTTCAATGAAACAAATCCAATTACAAAGAAGACTAAGGCAAGCACAAACCTATGGGACTACATCAAATTAAAAAGCTTCTTCACAGCAAAAGAAACCACTACCCAAACCTAGAGACCCCTCACAGAATGGGAGAAGATCTTTACATGCCATACATCAGACGAGAGTTTAATAACCAACATATATAAAGAGCTTGCCAGACTCAACAACAAGACAACAAATAAACCCATCCAAAAATGCGGGGAGGACTTGGACAGAATATTCACCACAGAAGAGATCCAAAAGGCTGAGAAACACATGAAAAAATGCTCCAAGTCTCTGATTGTCAGAGAAATGCAAATCAAGACAACAATGAGATATCACTTCACTCCTGTGAGAATGTCCTACATCAGAAAAGGTAACAGCAGCAAATGCTGGAGAGGGTGTGGGGTCAAAGGAACCCTCCTACACTGCTGGTGGGAATGTCAATTGGTCCAACCTCTGTGGAGAACAGTCTGGAGAACTCTCAGAAGGCTAGAAATGGACCTACCCTATGACCCTGAAATTCCTCTCCTGGGGATATATCCCAAGGAACCCAACTCATCCATCCAAAAAGATCTGTGTACACATATGTTCTTGGCAGCACAATTTTTAATAGCCAAAACCTGGAAGCAACCCAGGTGTCCAACAACAGATGAGTGGCTGAGCAAGTTGTGGTATATATACACAATGGAATACTACTCAGCTGGAAAAAATGGTGACTTCACTGTTTTCAGCCGATCTTGGATGGACCTTGAAAAAATCATGTTGAGTGAACTAAGTCAGAAACAGAAGGATGAATATGGGATGATCTCACTCTCAGGCTGAAGTTGAAAAACAAGATTAGAAAAGAAAACACAGGTAGAACCTGAAATGGAATTGGCGTATTGCACCAAAGTAAAAGACTCTGGGGTGCGTGGGTGGGTGGGGAGAATACAGGTCATGAAAGATTATGAATGACATAGTGGGGGTTGTATTGTTAAATGGGAATCTGGGGAATGTTATGCATGTACAAACTATTGTATTTACTGTTGAATGTAAAACATTAATTCCCCAATAAAGAAATAAAATATAAAAAATAAATAAATAAATAACATCTTTTCTTTTACTCCTGATATTAACACTTTGTCTATTTTACATGTGAGGAAATTTATGTGCAAAAAGTTTAACTTTCCCAAAAGTCCATGGTTAGAGGAGGCACAGGATACTGAGAGAGTTGGTACCTAAAACTAGGAGGCATTCGCTTTCTTCTGTGTAGTATTATCTTTCGAAAGGGACTTTTTTAAAAGGCAAATGGAAGAGTTCCTTCTCTGTGCTTCCATAACAGTTTGTTACAGCACATACTGAGGTCTCTTGTATGACACACAGCAAATCTGTATGTGTTGCTCTTCTGACTAGATTGTGAAGTTTT
>NW_026647980.1:0-23369 GCF_950295315.1 Erinaceus europaeus
AAAAAGAAAAAGCCAGAGACAGCGATGGTGGGAGAGAAGGGAGACAACACAGCAGGCATGCTTCCACCAGGGTGCTGGGGATCAGACTCAGCATGCATGACATGACAAAGCACTGTCCAGGTAGACTCTCCTGCCAGATCTAGAAATTGAGCATTTTCTGTCAGACTGATCTCAGCCAAACTTTCTGAGAACACTACAGTGGTATAGATGGAAGAGACAGAGGGATGTGGAACCTAATGGAAGATCCAGGAACCAGGTCAGGTTGAGACTGAGGATGCAGACACTTTTACAGAAAACAGATTCCTGAGTGCAAGTCCAGGGACTCCCCTGCCCTCCAGCCACTGTATTTTCGTCTGAAGCAGGGAACCTCAGCAGGGTGTTCCCAATCATGTCATCATTCTTCCCCTAGTTGGGCCTGTGGGTAGCTGCCGCCCCTGCAAAGGGAGGCCTGAGGCAATCATACTCCAGGCCTCTGCTGGTTATGACAGAGTCAAAAACCTCTGGCTGAAGAATGGCTTTGGTGAAGCAACTCCAGAGGATCCAGCAAGCTTCCTATCACCCCAAACTCACCATGAACATTGGTGGGAGAGGAGGAAAGCAGGACGGATGGAGAATATGGGGTGATGGCACCTGGAGAAGGGGTGCTTGCTCCACAGCCAGGCTGGTGGTGACTGAGCCTGCTTCCATTCAGGCTCTTCACCAAGAGGGAGCAGAAGACCTTAAAAATGGATTACGTCAGCACCGGTGTAAGGATCCTGGTTCGAGCCCCCGGCTCCCCACCTGCAGGGGGGTCGCTTCACAGGCGGTGAAGCAGGTCTGCAGGTGTCTGTCTTTCTCTCCCCCTCTCTGTCTTCCCCTCCTCTCTCCATTTCTCTCTGTCCTATCCAAAAACTCCAACATCAATAACAACAATAATAACTACAACAATAAAACAAGAAGGGCAACAAAAGGGAATACATAAACAAATAAATTTTTTTTTAATGGATTATGTCTAGAAACAGGAGGCAGGCATGGAGATAAGAGTCTGTGCCAAATTCCCAGTGCCCTTCCCATATATTTCACTGCTGAAGGAGCCCTGCATGCTCATCTTTCCAAGGTGTGCTATCAAACGCTGAAAGATAATCCCAGTTGTGTCTTTATTTTATTTTATGCACTTGTGACTAGTGTTATTCCTGAGCCTTGGTGTCTCTACAACTCTACAGCTTCTAATATTCATTGACTTTTCTATTATTTATTATTAGTAGTATTAGTATTATTTGACACTAGGGTTATTGCTGGGGTTTGGTGCCTGTGCTACAAATCTACTGTTCCTGGTGGCTATTTTTTAATATTTATTTATTTATTTTCCCTTTTGTTGCCCTTGTTGTTTTTTATTCTTGTAGTTATTATTGCTGTTGTTGTTGTCATCATTGTTGGAGAGGACAGAGAGAAATGGAGAGAGGAGGGGAAGACAGAGAGGGGGAGAGAAAGACAGACACCTGCAGACCTGCTTCACCGCCTGTGAAGCGACTCCCCTGCAGGTGGGGAGCTGGGGTCTCGAACTGGGATCCTTGTTGGTATGCACTTGAGTTTAGCTTAGCTCGTCTTAGATTGTGCTGCGTCCTGCATGAATAAAGAGATACTGCCTACAGCTCAACTGTGAATCCCTGGTCGTCTGTTACCCGCCCGTGAAGCCAGCCCATCGAAAACAACATATGGCGCTACAACGTGGGACTGGACCTGCGCAACACTCAGATAAGTGAAGACTTTGCCTACCTATGCACTATGGTCTTCTCTTCTACTTATGAAGAGGTTTGCCAAAGCCTCTACTGTTTCATTATGAGACAGTTTCTCTGTCTCTGGAACATTTTACTCTGGGCCAGTCCTTGCACTTTGCAAATATCTTTATGGGGCACATAAGGTAAAAGGAGCCCCTGGAATTTATTTCTATATGTTAACACAAACTGGGGTCTTTGTGCACTGTCACATGTGGTACCAACTGGGTATGACACTGCCCTCTAAGTTCTGCATCTTTTTTACATTTTATTTATTATTATGAATTATTTTTTTATTTTTGTCTCCAGGGTTATCCTTGGGGCTTGGTGCCAGCACTACAAATCTACTGCTCCTGGTGGCAATTTTTCTTTTTTCATTTTATTGGATAGAACAGAGAAAAATTGAGAGGGGAGAGGAAGACAGGGAGAAAGATAGACACCTGCAGACCTGCTTCACTGCTTGTGAAGTGACACCCCTTGCAGGTAGGGAGCCAGGGGCTCGAACTCAGGTCCTTGCACTGGTCCTTTTGCTTCGTATTATATGTACTTAACCCTGTGTGCCACCATCTGGGTGCCTAAATTCTGGTTCTTAAAAAGACCTTTTGTTATCTGGACTTAAAGAGTCTCTCTCTTTCTAATATTAATGACAGTCTATGCCAGTCTTCCATATGTCTTCTCCCTTTTCCTTTACTTATTGCTCAGCCAGCACCATAAAATCATTAAAAACCAATTCATTGACTGTGCCTTTCTTTAACACCAGCTTGTAAATATATCCCTGGTTAAATGTGGAAAAACAGCTCCAAAGCACATAAAAGTAAGTGACAGAATGTCATCTGAATAGATGACACCAAGTTTACCTAGTCATATTTGATCTGAACGATAGAATGTGACATTTAGTCTGAATTTACAATGCTAGATTCCATGATTATTTGGTAATTTTATTTTTATTTTATTTTCTCAAGTCTGTGCTGACTTTTTCAGAGAGAAAGAGACAGACACCAAACGAGAAAGACACCACAGCACATAAATGTGCCTCCTTCAATGTGGTGGATAACAAAGATACTCATTTGTATTTTGGTAGAGTGACCACTCTAGTCCCAAGAGCCCACCTTTCAGGGCACAATGATCCCAATAAACTATTATGTATAGGTTCAAGTGTCTTGGTTCAAATTCCAGCTCTAGCCTAGAATGCTGCACTTGTGACCATGGACTGTGAGTCCAGACTGTCAGGGACTTGGAGGTTATACAGGCTCCTCTGTGGCAGTTAAGGTTGAGTCTCATGTTGCAGAGGGCGAGGACCTGAGTTCAAGAGACCAGTCCTCACATTCTTGGTGGGAGGGGAAGCAGGGCTGTGGGTCTTCTCTCTCTCTCTCCCGCTCTCTCCCTCTTTACCTCTCAATTTCTCTCTGTCTCTAACCAAAAATAAATACATGGATAAGGATATTTGAATTCTTTTATTCTTTTGGGTTTACTTATAGACCAGAGTCACTTTATCATAAAGTGACATTTCTGCTATTTATTTATTTTTGATTATCTTTATCTTATTTATTGGCTAGAGACAGCTAGAAACCGAGAGGGAAGGGGGTGATAGAGAGGGAGAAGTGGAGAGACACCTGCAAAATTGCTTCATCACTCTCAAAGCTCTCCTTCTGCAGATGGGGACCAGGGGCTCGAACCCAGGTCCTTGTGCATTGTAACATGTAAGCTCAATCAGGTGTGCCACCACCTGGCCCCTTTCTGTTTTTTTTTTTTAATTTATAAAATTATCTTTATTTATTGCATAAAGACAGCCAGAAATCAAGAGGGCAGGAGGAGATAGAAAGGGACAGAGACAGAAAGAAACTTGCAAAGATTTCCCCTTGTAGGTGGGGAGCGGGGCTCGGGCCCTGGTCCTTGCTTATGTAACATGTGTGCCACTACCTGACCCCACAAGAAGCTTCCAATGGAGGGGATGGGAGGTGGAACTCTGGTGGTGGGAATTGCGTGGAATTGTACCCCTTCTTATCCCATAATATTGTCGATCATTACTGAATGCTACTTAAAAAAAAAAAGAGTATCTTAAAAAGAGAGATACATTTAAGACTTCCTAATAGCAACAAGAGAAGATCCTAACAAAATTCTCTTCAACAGTACTCTTTCTGTAAAAGTAACATACACCCTAGCTTTCCTAATAAAACTATCAGCACATTCTTATTTTTAAATGTATTTAATAGAGACAGAGAGACACAAAGATAGAAGGGAGAAATACAGAGGGAGAGAAGGTGAGAGACACCTGCTTCACTGTGAGTGAAGCCCCCACACCCCCACAGGTGGGGACCAAAGACTTGAACCCAGGTCCTAGCATATGATAATATGCGCACTCAATTAGGCCTCCACCACTAGGCCCCTCAGGACACTCTTAACATGCAGTGAAATTGCTTATCTCCACGATCTCATTTCTGTGAAAGCATCATGTGCCCTTGGTGGATTTATACCACGTTTTTTCAAGGCAATCTGCAGTGCTCCTACAAGAGAATTTTGGGTTTTTTTTTTTTTAGATAATCTGATTTTATTCTTTATGTTTTAGTGATGGTTGCCACCTCTGGAGCTGAGTTTACAAACCACAGTTTGAAAATTTCTTGTCCAGGTCAATCCTTCTACAGAAAAAAAAAAAAAAAAAGGAAATCTATATATTCACAGGGACTTGGCAAAGGGAAGAGACTCGTCCACATTGATAATATATATGATTGAAATAATAGAAGAATATAGACTTGTTGGAAGGAAAAAAAAAAGAAATTCAACTCATTTTGTCTATCCAAATGTTCTCTTCCAAACCACAGCCCTATCAGCCTGTTGGAAGGTTTTAAGTAATGCAGGTATCACGTGACAGTTGAGTGAAGGGATCTCTGTGCCAAGGAAGGAGGAGAATTCCGAGAAGGGGGAGGGAAAGGTCATGGCCTCTTTGCTGGGTCAGAATGAAGGATCAACTCTTGGGGACTGGGAGTGGTCCTGAGCCTGTGTGTGTGCCCTGCCCTCCCCAGGCATAGTGAGATGTCAGAGTCAGGAAGGACCTTTGAGGGGCGGACACTGCAGGGTGGGGTGCACCAGGGTGGAGAGACACAGCCAAGTGAGCATACGCATTCTCCTACACTCTGCCCTGAAAGATTTCAGCCTCCTAACACTGGCTTTGAAGACTTTGAAAAGTAGCAGAACTCGTTTCCCTTTTTGGCAGGAGATTGTACGTTTCACTCACTGCAAGTCAGGACCAATCGTCCTAATGATTTTGAAGCAGCCTAAATGATTCCTTTATGCCTGGCCAGGACTGGCCAGGATTCCATTTACAACCCACAACATGCACACAGCTTCCAGAGAAAAATAAACAGAGAGAGCGAGAGAGAGAGAGAGAGAGAGAGAGAGAGAGAGAGAGAGAGAGATGGGGGACAACAAGCAGCTTCTATCTATGCCACTTAAAGTAGTCATTTTCTTATGGACTCATTTTCAAAGCAGACTTTCTGTATCTCTGCAGTTACCTTTTCATTTTAGGGAAAACAAACAAAACATTTATCTCTTTGGATAGTTTCAGAGCTGATATGTTTTGAAAAGAGAGAGAGAGAGAGAGAGAGAGAGAGAGAGAGTATGAGAATGTCAGTAGGAAAGGCATTAGTCCCAGCCTTCTTGGTGTATGGGCTTCTGCAAAACACCTGCTCCTGGACAGTTATTAGATGAAGATGTCTGTTCAGGGCAGATGACCCAAAAACCAAGGCCTGTGACTGTCTGTTTCTTAAAAAGGCTTCTTTCTCATGGTCACAGAGTATAAGAGTACCTTCTACCTACTTTGCATAGTGTATGTGTGCGTGTGCCTGTGCGTGTGTGCGTGTGCGTGTGTGTGAAGGAGGGAGGAAAAGGGGGAGAGAGAGGAACCCATATTGGTATGCATATTTAGTCTGTGGGAGATGAAAGAAGGCAAGACGAATAGCATCCAGTCCTTGAGGGGTGTTATATCCCCAAAGCTGAAATGAGACAGGGCAGATAAACTGAAGCCTCTGAAATCCTGGGTTCGATCTCCAGCACCACCATAAGCCAGAGTTGTACAGTTCTTCTCCCTCTCCCTCTCCCTCTCCCTCTCCCTCTCCCTCTCCCTCTCACTCTTAGTCAAGGAAGGACCCAGGTCCAAACCTCTGGTCTCTACCTATACTGAAGCTTCAGGTGCCTCTCTCACTCTCTATCTCCTTTCCTCTCCCAATTTCTTTTGAATAAAATTAAAAACATAAATAAATACATATTTTAAAAAGAACTAATGAACTGTAAAACCACCGCTCTCCAAGCTCTCATTAAATGGTTTTCACAAGGTGCCTTTAGTGAAAGTTCCCTCCCTTCCCCTACACAAACATCGATCTTTCCACACTTTAGGTGTTGTTTTCTCATTTTGAAGACTTTTCTCTGTTTACTTACTCATGTGTGTCCAGTCAGTGTCCCTCTATTCCTGAGGAGCTCAAGATGAACAGAAATTGAGAAATAAGAACAGAAGGGGAACACGAAGCAGGACTTGGGCTGGAGCTGGTGTATTGGCCCGAAATAAACAATTGGGGGAGGACTTAGGGGGAGATCATCAGGCCTTGATGTGTGATGGTGGAGGAAGTCTAAGGCTGGGGGTGAGAGTGTTTTGTAGAAAATCCAGAAAATGTATACATTTGCCAACAACTGTAAACCATTAACCCCACAATAAAAATATTTTTATTTATTTATGTCAGGTCAGTATGACAAAGCTCGCAACCCAGTTCCTGATGGCCAGTGTTTTCAACAACAGTTGACATTTGTGCAGATTCTGGTCACACACATGGTCCCCACACCCCTCCTTGACCTGAGACTCTTTCTGGTCACCTGAGTTTCCTTGGGACACAGTAACACAAGTGTTCTGGGCCACCGAAATAGCTCATCCCAGAATATTTTATACAATAAAGGGGCCAAAACTGTCCAATGGGGAAAAGGAAGTGTCTTTAACAAATGGTGTTGGGTGTATTGAACAACCACACGCAGACAAGTGAAACACCATGCATCAAATTAACTCAAAATGGGCCTGAAACTATAAACTACATAGAAGAATACATTGGTGAAATACTCCACAACCTTAACATTAAAAATGTATCTGAAGACCTCACCCCATGGGCATGGGAAATAAAATCAAAATGAATAAATTGCCCTGTATCAAATTAAATAGCTTTTATACATCAAAAGAGAATTCCAGATAAACAGAAAATGGGAACATACACTTGCTCGGTAAACTTCAGACAAGAAGTGAATATCAAACATCTATAAAGAACAACTACAGCTCAACAAAAAGAACAACCCAAATAAAAAGTGGGAAGAAGATATGAATAGATAGTTCTCCAAAGGAGAGATGAACATGACCCACAGATGTACACAAAAGTGATCTAAATCACTCATCATTAGAGAAATGCAAAGTAAAACCACATTGAGATTCCACCTCAGACCTGTGAGGATGGGCTCCATCAGTAAAGCAAGCTAAAATCAGTGTTGGAGAGAATGTGAAGGGAGAGGAAGTCTACTGCACTTCCTTGTGGGAGTGTAAATGGGTACAACCCCTCTGGAGAACAGTATGGAGAATCCTTAAACAAATACAAATGTCATGTGAATCAGCAATCCTACTACTAGGCATTTACCCCAAAGCTATAATAACACTGATTCGAAGAGATATATGCACCCCCCCTCCCATGTTTATAGTAGCTTCATCCACAATAGCGAAAACCTGGAAACAACCAAAAATGCCCTTCAGCAGGTGACTGGATTATGGGACTTATACTCAACAGAGTTTTATGCAGCAGTAAGAAAGATGATATTGTGTCCTTTGGGATAAAGTGGATGGAATTGGAGAAGATGATGATTAGTGAAGAAAATCAGGAGGTGAAGGACAACTACAGAATGATTTCACTCATGTGAAATGTAAACAATTGACCATAAGAATGTGAAAACAACAACAACAACAATATATCATCCTATTTCCAAGACTGTGAGAGAACTCTAGTGGTTATCAATGGGAGTAGGGATGGGCTCACAGACTTTTGGTTATTGGAGTGGTGAAAAAAAACAGCTTATCTGGATAGCTTGCCGGTTTCCTTGTGCAGGACTCAGTTGTGAACCTAGCCCCCACTGCATTGAAGGAAGTTTCTGTGCTGTGGTTTCTTTCATATTCACTCTCCCCCACCCCATCTATCAACTATCTATCTACCTATCTATCTATCTGTCTATCTATCTATCTACCTACCTACCTACCTACCTACCTACCTACCTATCTATCTATCTATCTACCTATCTATCTATCTTTCTATCTGTCATCTACTTATCCATCTATTGATCTATCTATCTATCTCTGGCTCATTGTGTCTCTCTCTATATGTGAAAGTTATGCCAGAGCAGTAAAATATTAGTGATGACCAAATAAAAAACAAATCTCCAAAATCTATAGAAAATGTTGCATTTATTTCTTATAAAATATGAGTAGCTTTTTTAAATTGGGTACTTGATGCTGTACAGAAAAGTTATAATAACAGAAAAGTTCTATATAATTCTCTGCCAGTTTCCATCATAACCAGCTTCCAATGGCATCATACACGCATGTCACAACTGATCAACTAATGCTGATAATTCATTACCAAAAAAAGTCTGTGTGCTAGTAAGACTTCCATGTTGTTTGCCCAATGTTCTTTGTATTTTTTTTTTTTTTTGGTAATAATTAATTGGGGGGGGGGGTGGATCATGATGCACCTAGTCGACTTGCACACATTACCATCCGTGAGGACCTGGGTTCAAACCCCTGGTACCCACTTGTAGGAGTGAAGCTTCACAAGCAGTATTCTCCCTCCCTGTCTCCCTTTTCCTCTCTCAATTTTTCTCTGTCCTATCAAATAAAACAAATAAGTTTTATTTAATATAATAGTGAATTTCATGAGAGAGAGAGAGAGAGAGAGAGAGAGAGGACCCAGAGCACCAACCAGGTACATTGGACACCTAGAATTGACTCAAGAGCCTCAGACATATAAGTCCTGCCCTCCATTCCCAGATGACCTTTTCTGCTCCAAGATCCTATCTAGGAAATTACAGCTCATGCCATCATTGTCACCTCCTTGGTTTTCTCTTGTCTGTGACAGTTTCTCGGGCTCTTACTCTTGACAATCTTGTCCATTGGGGGGATGGGTGTCAATCAGATAGTTTGTAAAATGTTCTCCATTGGTCTTTAATTGTTCTTCTCATGACTAGACTGGGTGTTGCCTTTCCTTAAGAATAAACATTCCCTCTATATGCACCTGTCAAGCTGTGTGGTATGGAGACTGAGCTTTGAAAGCCAGTGGGTGTGCTTCAGGGAGCATAGTAACTACATGGGGTACATCCCTGGGAAAAGTGACTGATAAGGGGGCTTGGTGGTGGTGCGCCCAGTACAGCACACACATTATGATGCTCAAGGACCCCCAGCTTCAGGGAGAAAGCTTACCGAGTGGTGAAGTGGTGTTGCAAGTGTCTCTCTTTCTCCCTCTCTAATTCCTCCTTCCCTATCACTCTGTCTCTGTCCTACTGAAAAAATAAACAAATAAGAGTGACTGGTAATAACTGAAGTCCATGCAGGTCATCAGGCTCATATGAAAGATAGACTTCAGGGTGACCAGAGAATGAGAGGCACACTTGGTAAAGCACATTATGGTGCCCAAGGATCCTTGCTCAAGCCTCTGGTCCCCACCTGCAAGGGGAAGCTTCACCAGTGGTAAAGCAGGGCTGCAGGTATCTCTCTCCCTCTCTAGGTCTGTCTTCCCTGTGTATTGCTTAAATACATAAATACATAAATATGTTTAGACAGAAAAAACAGACTTCAGCTGCTCTAAGTTCCTCTGAAAGTTGTCCTGTTTTAGCATGCCAAATCAATACAACAGTGCTAGGCTCATAGATATTGCCTACAGAAGATTATCTGCTGTAAGAAATAACCCCAGGGACCAGGTGATGGAGCACCAGGTTAAGCACACATAGTATGAAGCAGAAGGACCCATGCTAGGATCCTGGTTTGAGCCTCTGGCTCCCCACCTGCGGGGGGGGGGGGTCTTCTTCAGAAAGGGTGAAGCATGTGTGCAGGTATCAGTCTTTCTCTTCCTCTCTATCTCCTCTCCCCTCTCAATAGCTCTCTGTCCTATCCAACAGAAAAAGAAAGGAAAGAAAGAAAGAAATGAGGAAAGAAAGAAATTAGGAAAGAAAGAAGGAAAGAAAGAAAGAAAGAAAGAGAGAAAGAAAGAAAGAAAGAAAGAAAGAAAGAAAGAAAGAAAGAAAGAGAGAAAAATGGCCACCAGGAGCAGTGGATTCATAATGCAGGCACTGAGCCCCAGTGATAACCCTGGGGGTAAAATAAAGTAAAATAGAAATAACCCCAAGCATTGATGACTAAAATATAATTATGATCCCAGCCATGTCACAGGTAAACTGTAGACATCTGGTTGGAGCCAGAGGATTTTCCAGGGATTACTTGTCACTTGGACTTTTTTGTTTGAATCTATTACCCTCTTATCATTTTCTTGAATTTTGTTGTTCCCATCTGCAATATTGAATCTATCACCCTCTTGTCATCTTCTTGAATTTTGTTGTTCCCATCTGTAATACTAGCAGATGAGAGGACAGCAATATTTTTATTGTGGAGTTAATGGTTTACAGTTGTTGGCAAATGTATAAATTTTCTGGATCACACAAGGAATGAGAGGGGACACTGCAGAGGCCAGAGACAGAAGCAATATGCTTGATTCCTGGCCACATTTCACTGACTACAATCCAGCCACATGACCTCACTCATTTGCCAAGGAGAATGGAGAATGTGCTGAATTAGAAATTAGAAAGGTAAAAGATAGGATCAGGTGGTGGCACAACTGATTAAATTCACACATTGCAGTGTACAAGGACTCAGGTTCAATCCCTTGGTCTCTACCTGCAAGGGGAAATGTTTCATGAGTGAGGAAGCAGAGCTGCAGATATCTCTCTATATCTTTCCCTCACTGTCTCCCTTTTCCTTTTCAAATAATCTCTGTTTCTACCCAATAAAAATATTGAAAACTAGGGGAGAGTGGTCGGGCTGGAGCACAGCGGGTTAAGTACACATGGCACGAAACTTGAGGACCAGCGTAAGGATCCCAGTTCGAGCCCCCGGCTCCCCACTTGCAGGGGTGTGGCTTCACAAGCGGTGAAGCAGGTCTGCAGGTCTCTCTCTCTCTCTCTCTTTCTCTCTCTCTCTCTCTTTCTCTCTGTCTTCCCCTCCTTTCTCTATTTCTCTCTGTCCTATCTGGCAACAAAAACATCAATAACAATAATAATAACCACAACAATGATAAAAACAAGGGCAACAAAAAATGTAAATAAATAAATAAAATAAAAATATTGAAAAATAAATAAAGACAATGTTTTAAAAATTGTGAAAAATTCAAACTGTGAACACACAACAGCCTCTACTACCCCATGAGTGTGTGTATCACATAGAATCTCCAGTAGATAAGAAAGGATGGATGACTTAGAGAGAGTTACTTTAGTTATTTTCTTACAGATACCCTTGTTGAGCTATTGTTGAAAATTGGGACGAACTATTCAGAAGAGTGAAACTGAACCACTACATTTCACACACTCAGATGTACATTCTGAATGATTCATTTAGAATTAGATGTTAGACCAGAAACTGTCAAATACTTAGAGAAAAATATTGGCAGAACTCTTTTCCATCTAAGTTGTATAATCATCTTCAATGACACAAGTCCAATTGTAAGGAAGACAAAACAAAACAAACAAACAAACAAATAAATAAATAAATAAACAAATAAACCAAGGAGACTACATCAAATTGAAAAGTTTCTACACCGGAAAAGAAACCAACATCCAAACAAAGAGTCTCCTTACAGAATGAGAGAAGATCTTTACATGCCATACATCAGACAAGAGGCTAATAACCAAAATATATAATGAGCTCACCAAACTCAGCAAATAACAATCATAGTGAACAAAATAAATGACTCTACAAGGACCAGCGTAAGGATCCTGGTTTGAGCACTCCTGCAGGGGAGTCGCTTCACAAGCAGTGAAGCAGGTCTGCAGGTGTCCATCTTTCTCTCACCCTCTCTGTCTTCCCCTCCTCTTTCCATTTCTCTCTGTCCTATTCAACAATGATGACATCAATAACAACAACAATAATAACTACAACAATAAAACAACAAGGGAAACAAAAGGGAATAAATAAATAAATATTAAAAAAAATAAACGACCCTATCTGAAAGTGAGGAGAGGATATGAACAGAATATTCACCAGAGATCCACAAGGCCACCAGACATATGAAAAAAAAAAATGCTCCAAGTCACTGACTGTCAGGGAAATGCAAATTAAGACAACAATAAGATAGCAAGTCACTCTTGTGACAATGGTAAACATTAGAAAGGATAGTAACAGCTAATGCTGAGATAGTTTTTTTAAATTATGGTAGCTTCAATAACCTATGACCTCTACTATAGTGCTGATATTTCCATAAATGTTAGATCCTGTCCTTTAAAATAGCTTCAAGGGAAAAGCACAAAAATATGAAAACAGGGCTAAGTGATTACACACAACAAATGTGTGTTGCAACAGAAACATATACAATGATTTAACCAGATGATTGGAGGAAACAGCTTTCAGTGTCTACACTTACAGAAGCAGAAAGCAAGCAGAGACTCTGAAAAGGAAGCTAAGTCTAAAAGCATATCTCAATCCAAAGTTGAATTCCAATATATAACATTCTAGAAACCAGAGTGAACTGGATCTTTCTTTCTGAGAGTGTTCCATTCTTGATCTCCTGTTTTAATGGCCCTCCCGAATTTGAGCTATAGCATGTCTGGATTAGTAGTCTAGACAGTGATAATATTATGACCAAGTTATGCACACACTATCACTCTGTCACTGTTTCCAAGGCTGCCTACACATATTGCTTCACTGAACACACTTGGCATGTGCGATTATTCTCTTGATATTTATTTTCAACTTTTAAGTAGAGAACACTTACTTCATCAAACCATTCACTCAACCGAGCATTCCTTTTTTTTTTTTTTTCAACAACTCAAATGAAATATGAGAGTCTTGAAGTATATATATAAAAAAAGAAGTTAATGGGACTCATACCTTTCTCTATGCTGGGGCAATTGACTTTCTAAGGTTTCCTTCCATCATTCATAGAAACAGACTTACTTTTCTTCAATTGTTTCCCTACAAATCATCCCCACCCAGATAAGTTGGCTTGCCCAACAGACCCGGAATTTTCTGCAGATGCCTCTCTCTTTAAAAAAAATATTTTTATTATATTTTAATGAGTTAGTGAGAGAGGGATACAGAGAGATAGAGAGATAAAAGACAGAGATAAAGGCCAGACCATTGTTCAGCTTATGGTTTATGGTGGTGCTGGAGATTGAACCTGGGCTCTCAGAGCCTCAGGCATAACCATTATGCTGTCTCCGAAGCCAGTGCAAATGTCTTTTATAAAACTTTATGTCCTGTCTGATCCTATATGTACATTGCACTCAAATGGACAACAACTTGCCTCCTTCATAGGCAAACAGAAAGAAATCATCCTCTTAGTGGAGTGTAAGACCAGTGATATGACATCATGAAAAACCCACCCCTATGGGAGAGATTTTTTGGATCCACGCAGAAATGAAAAACAGTATGGTTTGGGAAGTGGGAGGATGTTCCAGACACAGTGGATAACGAGGTTTATTTTTGGCATGCAAAGAGAAAATGATCAAAGGGACCTGGAAGAAGTGTGCTGGGTCCAGGAAAGGGCATAGACAGGGAGTCAGAGGCAGACACGCACGCGGACTTGGCAAAGGGGCTGGTGTTGACACTGCCTGACTGAGAGGGCAGTGAAAAGACTCTGCTCTGCTCTTTGTCTTGCGATTTCCACCAAGATCATCACCCCCTGGAGTGAATGTAGTCCCTACAAAAACAACCCTAGCACATTAAAAAAAAAAAAAAAAAAAATGTGTCTGGACGGAGAGAAAGGCAACCATCCCCCATGCCTTTGATACCAGGCTCTTGCTGTCTCATCTAGGAGAGAAACGAGACACCCAGCAGGTGTTTTTACAGTCCGTCCATGCAGGTTCTGAGCTCAGGTATCTGTCAGGACAGGTGAGGCAGGGCAGTGAAGTGGGGTGCAGGACAAGACAGGGTGGGGGCGCTGAGGCGTGGAGGAGAAAAGTTTTCTCTAGCTTCCTGGTGGTAAAGGTAGACACAGCTTACAGAGTGCAGTCTTGCTCTGCTTCTTCATTCAGAATGAAGACAATTCTCCCCAGATGTGCTGGATCAAATAAAAATACAACCCCTTAAAATCAAGGTAAGTGACTGCAATTGGAAAAGGGACTCTGTGGATGTAGTTAAGGGAATATTTATGCTGATTTCAGGGTGGGGTCCTAAGACTAGGGATTAGTGTCCTTTTAAGAGAAAGGCTAAGGGAGAGAGAGGTGGGGCCCAGACACTCAGGTCCATATGAGAGGGAAATAGAAATTGGAGGAGGTACATCTGGAATCCAAACAAACAAATTAGCAAACAAAACAAAATAATCCAGCAAAGATTGCATGTAGTCACCACAGGCATGTGAAAGAGACTCCATTTGGGTTTTTTAAATGAAAACTGAGATGTACCACCTTAATCTCTGATTTCTAACTTTTGGAACCAGGCCAACAAACATTTCTGTTGCTTTCAATCATCAAGTTTGTAGGTGACTTGGTGACAGCTCTGAAAACTTCTTCAGCCCATCTTAATCCTGCATTACTCACTTACCTCTTCTGCCAGCCCCTGATAACCTCAGATATCTTTCCTATCTCTGTTCACTTGATTACCCCCAGACACCTCACATCAATGGATTCCTAAGGGGTTTGGATCTGTTGAGTCTTGCTTCCTTCACTTAGCATAGCTTTTATCTTTAAGGTCTAGGCACGCTGTAGTGTGGGTCAATGCTTCATTCCTTTTTACAGATATCCATCTGTAGCTTCTACCTTTTGACTACTGTAAATAAAACTGCTATGAACATGGATATATATATATGTATGTATTCATTCTTGTTTGATTTACATCTTTCCCCTTCCATCTCTTGAAGTCCTCCCACCCTTTCTACATTTCTCCTTTCCTTCTTTCTTCATTTTTTTTTCTTTGTACCAGAGCACAACTCAGTTATGATGGTGGTGCTGGGGATTGAACCTGGGATCTCAGAGACTCAGGCATGAAAGTATTTTGTATACCATTATGCTCTCTTCCCTTACCCTTTCCTTCCTTCCTTCCTTCCTTCCTTCCTTCCTTCCTTCCTTCCTTCCTTCCTTCCTTCCTTTTTCCCTTCCTTCCTTCTTTCCTTTCCTTTCATCCTTCCTTCCTTCTATCTGGATTGATCCCTGGAACAAGCACCCTATTCCTCAAGAATGCCCTCATTGGGGTAGTTCTTAGCAATGAGGATTGCAGAGTTTTTATAGAGATATTTAAGTAGGATATGACATTGGAAGGGCATAGTAGGTTGTGAACAATAGTAGATCTTATTGATGTTGGCTTTGCATTCAGCACAATGCTTTCTCCAGTCCTTAAAGATCAGTAAGAAGAGTTGTGTCAGTAACGGGGGCTGAACACAACTTATTTTCTTTAAGGCCAGGAAGCACGCACCCACTGTTCACATCAAAGGATATTATGAATTCTTTTCTTTGAGGTGGCTTGAGTGGTCTTATGAAACCCTAAATTGGGGGACTCCTCTCCAATCTTGGTTTTTTTCCTATGTTAACAGTAGCATAGCAACTATGCTTCAGTCAGTTGGGAGTTATATTTGACAGTGAAAAGGAGAGCAATGCAGTCACCCCCAGAGACAATTGATCCAAACTGGGGAACATCTAAGCAAAGAGATTAGTGTACTCAGTCAATACTCTGCCATCAGCTTTCACAGCATCCTAGGGATGCCCACACCATGATCCACAGAGAAGATATATCCCCACACATATGCTGAGACATAACACCCCAAGCCACCCAGATGTTCAAGCATTGAGAGCCATTTATTGTATTCAAGCCAGTATTAGATTCATGGAGTCTGTCTCCTTTGGGCCTTTCTATTAGATTGCTAAGCTTATTGGGTATACGTTTGATTGCTTAGAGAATTTCTGATGCCTTCTTTAGCCCCTTCTACCAGGATCCCAGGATTATTAGGTCTAAGCCTAGTCATAGAAGGCTATTAAGCACTTTTACTTTGAGTTATATAGTTGCCCGTTGCTTATGGATACATGTGTACCTATATCCAGTACCCTAAGCCCTGCCCTGTATCTAGTATCTAGACTGTGTTAGATATATGCCATATGAAGTGGAAGTAGGGAGTTCTATGTATTAGGAAAGATCTCACCAGACTAGAAAAGTTAGGAGATTGATATCTCAGGCATAGTGTCTCTGGTGACAATCCGCAGTAACAATTCAATAGCCACATCATATGGCTTGGCAGCACTGGTAGCTTTGATTGAATTGAGGTCAGTGGAGGTGATATGGAAGTAAGAAATCAGAAAGAAAAAAAAAAAAGATATGAGCATAGTCCTAGAGGCTCCAGGACTAGGAGAAATAAGGATCTTAAAGGGAATGGGAAGGGCTCCTTGTGGTCTTAGAGTTTAAAATAGCATAGTTATTTGTTATTATAGCCAAGTTAGTTGCAGGCTTTTTTTTTTTTATAAGAATCCAATGGTTAGGATCTACTGTTCTTCTAGCGTTTGCCCTTCTTCCGTAGCCAGTCAACAGCGTCAGGTTGAAAGCTATCAGGAGCTGCTTGTTGGTGGCTTTGAAAGTGACTGGGATCCATGTGAATTCAGTCGGCTAGGAAGGATCGTCAGTTTCCCCAATGAATGGGTACTCACGGGATGCACCACAAGAAGGTCGATCCAATGCACCCAGGATCTACTGTAATATACCTGACCTCACTATGCCTTGTGCCCTTTAGGGGTTATCTGCTAATCATTGTATCTTAGATACTGACAGGACCAAATGGCTTTGTTTTATCTGGCCTAAGGCTGTAGGTAACTTAGATATTAAAAAAAAAACTATATATACAAATATATTTTTAGAACTCCTTGAACAATTTAATCTGAAACATTAAATACTTAGGCTAAAGAAAATATGTCTACTCAGAGCTATGGTTTAGGCAGTTAGAGAACTTAAAGCTTAATTTAAATGTCTGTAAAAATATCAGTTGTGTAAACATTAAAAACTATCATTTCAATGTATCTTGCAAATCCCGGAAGCTAAACATTTAGAAATGATGAGATAGCTTCCTCTGTGGAGGGGGCAGGAGTTCATAATCTTTTCATCCTTAAAATGTACTTTGCAAAACATTTCAAATTACTAGAAGGCCTGAAATAACTTTAGCACTGTGTGTCTCTAATCAGATTTTCTTTTCCTCTCCTATAATTTATTGCTGTGTTTGCAACTTTTCAGTGTTAAGCCTCACACACACACACACACACACACACACACACACACACACAGTTTTAATATTTTAAAATTTTAATTTTTTTATGTCCCTTTCCTTACTGTCATACAATAAAGTATACTTCCAAATAGAACTAATGTGGACAAGAAACACATTAAGTAAATCCACTTATCACATTAATTTCATAAATCCATACATGCAAGTCCACAACAGAGAGAAGAAAAAAAAACTTGCATTATTAGTTGAAATTCTTTCCCAATAAAGTTCATGAAAGGATAAGGCTGATGCAATTTTAGAAAGTGCTGACCCAAGAGAAAGTTAGGATATGCCTAGGAGAGGAATTACTGGGTCATATGGAAGGTCCATGTCTAGCCTTGTGAGAGTTCTCCAGACTGCTCTCCACAGAGCATGGACCAGTTTACATTCCTACCAGCAGTGCAGAAAGGTTTCTTTGTCTCCACAACCTCTCCAGCATTTGTTGCTGCTGTCCTTTTTGATGTATGACATTCTCACAGGGGTGAGGTGGTATCTCAGTATTGTCTTTATTTGCATTTCTCTGACAATCAGCAACCTGGAACAATTTTTCATGTGTTTGTTAGCCTTTTGGATCTCTACTGTAGTGAATGTCATATCCATATACTCTGCCCATTTTTGGATGGGGTCATTTGCTTTTTTGTTGCTAACTTTGCTGAGCTCTTTGTATATTTTGGTGATTAGTCTCTTGTTTGGTGTATGGCATATGAAGATCTTCTCCCATTCTGTGAAGGGTCTCTTTGTTTGTGTGATCATTTCTTTGGCTGTGTAGAAGATTTTCAATTTGATGTAGTCCCATTGATTTGCTTTTGTTTTAGTCTTCCTTGCAATTGGGTTTGTTTCATCAAAGATGTCCTTGAGGTTTAGCTGGGAAAATGTTCCACCAATGTTTTCTTCTAAGTATTTGATAGTTTATGGTCTAACATCCACGTCCTTGATCCATTTGGAGTTGATTTTTGTTTCTGGTGAGATAAGGTGGTTCAGTTTCATTCTTCTGCATGTTTCAACCCAGTTTCCCCAGCACCATTTGTTGAAGAGAGCCTCCTTCCTCCATTTAATACTTGGAACTACTGATGGAAAATAGGAGAAATGTACAGATGCCATGACCTGACCCAGGTCTTCAGAGGGCCTCTGCATCCCAGCCTGCAGCAAAAATCTCTCACTATATCTACTCAAAATTATGGGCAGTAATAGTTCACCACTTGGTTTATATTAGAGCATTGTTCTAAAATGTGTTGCCTTAGTTAGAGAGTTCATATTCTCTGAAAATTCCAGAAGCTCAAAGACTCTACTCTGAGTCAAAACTCATAAGGATGATGATGATTGATGATGACAATGATGGTGGTGGTGACTATCTTAAGTGGGGAGTTAATGATTTACAGTACAGTTGCTGATACATGGACATAATTTCTCATCTCCACATGTGAGGTGTTTGCTAAACACTCTCAACCCTAACTTAGGTCCTTTCCCACCATCCTGTATGGGGAGTATCACTCATGAATGTGTGACAGCACAGCAAGAAGGATGTCTTCCACAAGCCAGAAAGAACCCTCACCAGGAGTCGGGTTGTCAGATGTCTTGATTTTGACCTCTCAAATTCCAGAACTATGAGAAAACACATTTTTGTTGTTTAAATCACTGAGTCTATGGTATTTTGCTATGGCAACCTGAGCTAAGACAGTGAATCTGATTTTTTAACACTATTTGGTGTAACAGTAGATTCAATACGGAGGATTTGAGAAGAGATGCAAAGGTAGTTCAGGAATAATTATGGCATGTCTGAAGACTTTAAGGAAAGAAACCCTACTGTTTAATAACTTGAAAGAATAAACTATCCCTCCCCCCCAAAAAGAGCAGTGTTGTTTAGTTATTAGTAAGGTAAAAAAAAATACAAGGAGACAGCAATCCGTTCTTAGAAGGCAGATTATACTCCACTAGAAAGTAAAAGGCAATCCATGAGGCATCAGGAAGTATTGAGTTTGTTGACCTAAGACATGATTGAGTTCATTTGAGGACAGCAGAGGAACTGCAACTCCAGATGAGTGAACTGTTGATACTGCATTGATGGACAAGAGGTGTGTGTGAGGGTGGGCAGCCTGGGTGTATACTGCAAGTTCCTTGGCTTATGGATGAGGAAAGATTCTGGGTGGTTTTCTTGGCTGGTTGCCCTAGAAACCAACTCTATTCTGATTTCCTAGAGGTGGTCCTGTCCCTATGACTATTCTAGGCATCTAAAGAATTCCAAAGGTTTTAGGAGTTTTGTGAGAGTCAAGGGTGTCAAGGTTAACTATATACATTTTTTTAATTATAGATCACAGGGTCTTGCATATGGTTCAGGCTAATTTATAACGGTAGAGTTGCTGTAATTAGAGTCTCAACCCGTGAGTTTTATGGAATTTCACTCCCTTTGTAGTGTTAAAACTATTAGCCATTAGCTGAACATAAATTAACCCTGAGATGATCTTTTTAGGATTTAATTGTTTTTAAAATTGTGACAAACTAGAGGACTAGTAATAAAACTGATGATTATGAAATTAATAATAATTCGATCTTTGGCAATAATCCAGGGGTAAAGTCCTCATAAAAGAAAATTAAATGTTAGTTGAGATAAAGTGTGCAATTTGGAAGATGATTGCCTTGAAACTGATTCATTTTGAAGAGGAATGCAAAATGAGTTTATATTAATAGCAAAGAACTGTATTTTTATGTCAGTGGAAAAAAATGTGTAATTCTAAATGGACATGGGATTGAGTTACATCCTCTGTGGAAGATGAGTCCCTGGCCAGAGTTTTAAACTCTTTTTTTGATTTATTTTTTAATTTTTTCTGTCGTTCTCTTAACCTACGCTATTTGGGAAATTTATTTTTACCCACAAACCATGATTTCCTCCTCTAAATGAAAACACTTTCTTGAGTATATTGGTAGAATGATGTTCTGATAGCTAAAGAATTTATTGTTTTCCCACAAAAATATGACTCTCTTCTCTAAAGGAAAAATGCTTTCTTTGGTAGATTGGGTAAGTGATGTCCTGAGCCAATAAAATGATGTACATAAGAAAATATTTAAATACACACAGGGTTACATGAGTGTGTATATGCATATGTCCATATGTACGCATGCATGCACATATACCTGCAACAAGAGAGCATGTTTGACAGTGAAGTCTATGAATGTGTTTGGAGTCATGGCTACATGCACGTGATTTAACCACTCCCAGGTCACTTTTTCCTTAGTTGATTCAGAGAGGGGTAGGAAGAGAGGAGAGAGAGAGAGGAGAGAAAGAGAGAGAGACAGAGAGATAGATAGGTAGAGAGAGATTCAGCACTGCAGTTTCCCCTGGTTATCAAACTCTTACTACGTTGTGTTGTGTCAGGGTTTGAACCTGGGTCTTTGCACAGCAAGGCATATGCCCTGCCTGGTGACTCATATCTCTGGACTAATAATTTGATTAAACTGTAAAGGGAACCAAAATACTGGAGTGGGGTTGGTGGTGGCACACTTGACAGAGAAGACATTTTGCCAAGCTCGTTCAGGCTCTCTCTAGTCCCTCCCTGCAGGAGGAAACGCCACAAGTCGTGGAATGTTGTTGTATGTGTCTCCTTCCTTCTGTCTTTCACCCTCTATCAATCACCCTCTATCAATCAGTCAATCAATCAACCAATCAATCAAAAATACTGTCATTTGGAGTCAGGTGGTAGCACAGGGTTGAGCGCATGTGGCAAGAAGTGCGAGGCCCAGCATAAGGATTCCAGTTTGAGCCCCCGGCTCCCCACCTGCAGGGGAGTCACTTCACAAGCGGTGAAGCAGGTCTGCAGGTGTCTATGTTTCTCTCCCCCTCTCTGTTTTTCCCTCCTCTCTCCATTTCTCTCTGTCCTAACACAACAACATTAAAAACTACAGCAATAAAACGAGGGCAACAAAAGGGAAAATAAATAAATACATATTTTTAAATACTATCATTTTAAAACAGGGAAAACATCAACACCGCGTCCCTGATCACCACCTAGCTTGATTGTGTAGCTCTCTTTAAAAATGCAGTTTAATTTTTGTAATTACGATTTTCCTTTTCCATAGAATGACTCGCATGTGGAAAACTATGAAAAGCCTATGAGAACACACCCTAAAAGCTGAGTCTCCCACCAAAGCTCTTCAAGCCTGGTTCCCTTTTCCAGAGTTAAGGGCTATTAATGGTTTTAAGACTCACCTGAGACCTATTCTACCAGTGCTTAAAAATCAATTCCAGTACTCTGCAGTCAAAATATAAGGCAGCCCTCATAAACCATGAAAATCATTCCAGTAGGTACATTCCAAAAGTGAAAAAGAACGGGTGAACAACGAGTCCCACATTCAATTGTTTTCCGTGTCATACAAACGAAATGCCATTCCAACCTGGAAACAATATACAACTAGTAATGAAAGACTTCACATTCTTTTTGCTTTATTGGGGTGGGGGGTTGGTGATTTACATTACAGTTTTTGACATATGGGTGATATTTTTCATCTTCCTGTGATAGGTGTCTGCAAGCAGTTTGCCTGTTTTTCCGCCATCATGCACCAGGAACACAATGCCCTCTCCACCTCTCTCTTCCTCTCTTTCCCCAGAGCCCTTTGCTTGGGTCCAATAGACCACACCCACTCCAAGTTTCATTTTGTGTTTGTTTAATATCTGAGTCGTATTTCACTGTGTGTGTATGTTGATACCACGACGTTCCTGGTCATTCATCTGCTGCTGGGCATGTGGGTTGCCTCCTAGTTCGGGTAGTGCAAATTATTCTGCTACAAACAAAGGTGTACATACAACTCTTTGGATGAGAGTATTTGTTTCTTTTGGATATATTCCCAGGAGAGGAATGTCTAGAGTTCTGAGAAATCTCCAGATTGTTTTCTACTGGGGTTGGGTCAATTTGAAATTCCCACCAGCAATGGAAAAGTGTTCCTTTTTTTTTCCACACACCGTCATCAACATCTGTTATTATTGTCCTTTTTTGTGGCATGAAATTCACACAGGTGTAAAGTGTGATATGATTGCTGTCTTTATTTGCATTTCTCTGATAGTCTGTGGTTCTGAGCCTTTTCCCTAGGTCTCCTGGCTCTTTGGATCTCTTCTTTGGTGAAGATTCTGTCCTTCTAAATGTTTGACTAAATTGTTCTTTGCTTTTTTTGTTTGTTTGTTTATTCATTTGTTGTTTTTATTGTTGTAGTTGCTAAGTCCGGTGAGTTCTTTATATATTTTGGTTATTACACCTTTGCCTGCTGTGTGACATGTAGACATATTCACCCATTCCACAGGGAGTCTGTCTGTTTCCTTCTTTTGTGAGGAAACTTTTTAGTTTGATCTAGCCCCATTTTTGCTTTTATTTTGAAAGCCTACCTCTCACAAGGCTCTGACAATGTTTTTCTTTAAATATTTGATGCTGATATTTTACATTCTTATTTCCCTACAAAAATGAATACGGTAATTTGTATATGCACACACAAAACACCTCTTAATTTGAATCAGCCACTCTCCAGCCATTACTAAATTAAATATATTGGTTCTATCAAGCCCTCCCTCAAATTGTAAGAATTAGTTTGAAAGCAGACATCAGAAATTTGTGTCTTGATTTTTTTCAACATTACAGAGTTATGTACTTTTAAGCATACACATTACAGAAAACAGAGATTAATAAATAATTGTTTAACCCTGTCTCCTTGTAGGGGAAAAGTGAATTCTGAAACTCCAGGAATAAGGATAGTATAAATAAGTTTTATTTTATTTTTACATGTATTTGCTGTCAGAGTTTCTGGGACTTCCTGACTGCACAATCCCATCACTTTCCCCCTCTCCTTTCCAGTAGAAGAAGAAGGAGACACTACAGAGAACTGCTTGGCACCCTCATGTGGGGGACAAGAGCTTGAACCCATGTCCTTAAGCACTGCAAAGTGTGCACTCTACTGGGTGAACTCTCTGTGTCGGTCATAAATAAAATATAACGAAGACTCACACGTTTCAGAAAACTGTCCAGTAGGATACTGAGCTAAAATCCTGCTCGAGAAGCAAGCAACTTGAGGAATCAACAGTGTATGAGCACAGGTTTTATTTGGAATGTGAAATCTCTTTTCCTTATCCCCA